>NC_091432.1:229712723-229792723 GCF_964237555.1 Oryctolagus cuniculus | reverse complement strand
ACGCGGCCTCGGCGAATGTTCCCCACAGCACTCATCACCATCAGGGCTGAGCTGCCTGTCGAGGTGTCTGCTTATTGTCTGGTTTGCCGCATCGACCCTCCGGAGAGCAGTGCGCAGCACACAGCAGGTGCTCGACGCGTGGATGAGCACATGGATGGATAGCAAGTGTGCACGTAGCCAGAGCCCGGCAACACCGGGCGGTTGTTAAAGGACACAGCAGGTGCCGGTGCCCAGCTCCATCGCTGCTGAAAGAAAGATGACCACTTGGGGGCGTCTCCTTTGACGCCACCAGACAGGTTGACCACAGGCGCAGAACAAGGAAAAGGATGCCGCCCCAGGCCCCGGGCCCCGTGGGAGCCATGACCACCCTCACGGCTGCCTTGCTATGTTTGGACATCCGATTAACCTCAAGCACCCCCCGTGTCCTGCAGGCCTCCCCCAGAGGCAGCCGCTACGGAGCAGGGGAGCCCACCTTCCTCCAGGAGCTGCGTCCCGGGAGGAGACGGAGCTTTATGCCCTGCAAGTGTGCCTGCACGTCAGATAAAGAACCGGGGGGAGGTTGACAGCCAACAGGGTGGCAGCTTTGCAGGGCACAGGGTCTCTGGGGTGAGACTGCCCCATTGCAGACCCCCCCCCCACTTTAGCAACTGACTGTGGACAAGAGGAGTGGCCTCTGTGGGCTGCTGGGGACACCCCAGGGCCATGGGCAGATAATTCTCCACCCTCTCCGCACATGGGAGCTCCGAGCGGAGTCCTGCTCCCAGCACTTGCTCCTGGGGGCCCCGGTTGCTGTGGCAACCCCTCGGCTGGGCACCTGCCCCCCCACTCCCTTTCCCAGGCCCTGGGTGTGAGCAGGTGGGTACTATCTCCACCCTTATCAACAGCGGAGGAAACAGAGGCTCGGCAGCCATCTGGGGAAAGGTGCCAGGGGCCAGGGGCCACCCAGCAGAGCCAGCTCCAGAACGTCTAGGGCCACCAGGCGTGGGGCCGAAGCCTGCCCGAGGCAGAGCGGGTCCAGGGGAGCGTGAAGCCCCAGGCTTCCGGGAACGTCCCCTTGTGGTAGAACCCGGTGACTGATGGAACCAGAGGGCATGTGGCCAGCGCCAGGAAGAGCAGAGAAATGCACAGTGTGGGTCCCACGGCCACGAGGCGGGTGGTGCAGCAGCCTGGGGAGGAGGGAACTGGGCCCCACAGGCTCCTCACCACGGCCGGGGACGTATTGGCTGTGCTTGTGCCCGTATTTGTGGATGAGCCCACAGGCTCTGGGCAGCCCTGTCACTCACCCAAGTCACACAGCGACCATGTAGGTCTGGGTGGGGCGGAGTTTGAATGGGGATCCGAGAGGTGCCCAAGCTTTTGTCTTTGATGCGGATGCTTCTGATGGGAAAGTCATGTTGGGCAGGCCTGGCCCAAACCCCAGTGCACAACGTGGCTGCCCACGTGACATTGGGCATGTCAGTTTCCTGGTCTGAAGGCCCAGGTGCACCCCCGGGCATCCGCCATGCTCGCTTATTAGGGTTTGGGGGCTGTTCCCACGCCAGACCCACAAAACGTCCCTCTTCTCTCCACTGGTATAAGCTGGGGTCAGCTCTAGGTTCCGACTGCAGTGGAAGGAGGCCAGGCGGGGAAGCTGAGGCAGGGGCAGTCACTGCCTGTGCGTTAAGCAGTGGGCTGGGGGTTGGGATTGGTGGCCCCCCAACCCCCACCATCTACACCACTGACCCTGGGTGCTGGCCTGGGCACCTGCTATTCTACCTAGTGGACGTCACTGGCAGACTTCTCCCTCCTGCCACCTGCGGGCCTGCTGAGGCTAGACACTGGGGACACAGACACGGGGAGTGGGGGCTCACTCAGTGAATTCCCAGCATGGAGAGAGGGGCAGTGGGGGCCTGGGCAGTTCTAGCTGGACTGACCACGAGAGCCTGCAGAAAATGAGGCATCTGCCTGGGAACTGGGTGGGCTTTATCATGGTGTGTAGCCCCACAGTGGGCACCCCGGCAGCTTCAAATGCTAGCTCCTCGTCTTACACGCTGTGTGGCCTTGTGCACACTGCCTGGCCTCTCTGTGCCCCACCTCCCTTGTTAGTGGCCCTTCGTGAGCTGTCAAGGGCACGAGAGGTGACCAGAGGCCGCAGGAGCACAGGGACTTCCCGAGCCCAGCTGGCTCCCGAGCGAGCGGGCTCTGAGCTCCGTCAGGATGGGAGCCTGGGCCTCCACGGCAGAACCCCGATGCCCAGCCGGGGAATGGGGCGCGGGCAGGGGACTCGAGGTGGATCCTGAGGATTGTATCACTGGGGAGGGAAGGATGCAGAGGCCACTCCAGGCAGAGGGGGCAGCGTCTCCAAGGCAGGGAGGCTGGAGAGAGGTCTCCGTGCCACCGCCACCTGTGCACCCCTCAAGGGGAGCCACGGAACGGGAGAGCAGAGTTTGGGCTCCTGCTGTGTGGGGAGGGGAAGAGGCCCTGGTTTGTAGCATTTCTCAGTTTATGCGGTGTCAGTGCTCCCCCCGCACACACCGGGACTGATGCCAGCTACCAGTGTGACACCCAGCTTCCCCCCAAATTCCTGCAAAGTGAACCATCAGCCCTCGTGAGCCAGCACGAGCCACGGAGTCTGGGCCTGTGGGGCCTGGAGCCCAGCTCTGCCCCGGTGGGAGGCTGTCTCCGGCCTGCGACGCCTCCTGGGCCTGTGTCCCACCTGAGCAACGGGCTGATGGTGACCAGGGCACGTGCTCCCCTCACCTCCCCTCCTGGTCTCTGACTAGGACAGGGTGGGGGGGGCAGGCTATCAGAGGGGGGCCCACAGTCCCCTAGATGGCGAGGGGACCACGGCCCAGCCTGGCACCAGGTGGTGCCGGGGTGACCTTGAGCAGTTACTGGGGCCTGGGAAGAAGGGGGAAGCTACGGCACTCGGAGGGCTGCGGCTGAAGACGCTGATCTGAACAGACAAGCAATCAATCGGAATTTCTATTTAGGGAGGAAATCAATAGGAATCTCAAGGTAGGAAAAGGGGGAATTACCTTTCACTGGAGTCCTCGCCCAGCTGACTCTGCTGAGGCCAGGGCCTGCCAGGCCTTCGGGGACAGACAGGTGGGACCGCGTCCCCGTCCTCGTCCTGCCCGTGCACCCCCCACCAGGGGAGAGGTGGGAGGCAAAGCAGCGTCTCTGGCCTCAGGCTGCAGCGCGCCAGGCCCTTGCCCGCCCGGTAGGGACAGTAGGGGCGGTCCTCAGTGAGGCACGCACCCCGGGTGTGGGAGCCACAGCAGCCGGTCAGTGTCTGCCCACAAGTAGGCATCACAAAGGACAGAGGGGGTGGGCGTCCCAGGAGCAGACCTCCCCCGCCCATGTGCCAGGCCCAGTGGGCGGGGCTTTTCCAGGGTATTTCTCTGGATCCTCCCCCAAGACCTTGCAGAATTGAGAGAGCATCACTCCAGAGGCAGAGCTGGGGGAGCAGAGGGCCAGCCCCCTTCCCATTCAGGGGCCCCTCTCAAGGCAAGGCATTGGCCTGGGGGCCCTCTGGACTTGGGTGACAATGGACTGAGAGGAGGTTGGGGGTGGGGTGTGGCTGAAACCAAACAGGGGGAGGGGACAGTGAGTGAGTGGGGCGGGGGTGGGGGCTGCCTCAGGCCCTGCTATCTACCCCCTACAGGAGACATTCCCTTTGCCCTTTGTCTCTCTGTTTTTAAGATTTATTTATTTATTTTAAAGGCAGAGGGATGGCGGGGCGGGGGGCGGGGGGGTGGAATCTTCTACCCACTGGTTCTCTCCCCAGATGACCGCAATAGCTGGAACTGGACCAGGACAAAGCCAGGCGCCCAAAACTCCATCCGAGTCTCCCACATGCCATCTTCCACTGCCTTCCCAGGCGCATTGGCAGGGAGCTGGATCGGAAGTGGAGCAGCCGGGACTTGAACTCCCTCCAATACGAGACGTGGGTGTCACAAGTGCAGCTTAACCCTGGGCATCACCACACCCACCCTGCTGCGTTTACTTCAAGGATGAGGAACCGAGGGGCGGCAATGAGCCAAAGCCCACGAGCGGCCAGAAGGCTACAGCAGGCTTGGAGCTCCGCGCACCCTCCCATCACCTCCGCCCCCGGGGCCCTGGGTGTAGCAGCCACAGCCTCAAGGTCTCCCAGGGCCACGAGGCAGGGAGCTGAGCAGAGAGCGGCAGCTGAGTCGGGATCTGCCTATCCAGAGCCGGATTGGGGGGGGGGGGGGGGGCTGGAGCCAGCAGGAACCGAGTCAGCGGGCGGCTAGCCAGGGCCTGATGACGACTTGGAACTTGGAGGCCTGGATGCCGAGCAGGGAAACTGTGGCAAGTTGCTACTTTTTTTTAAAGAGCAGACAAGGTGGATACCTGGGGGCGGCGGGGGTCTCTGTGCTATGTACCTCCCTGACGGAAGCCAGCCCAGACCTGCAGGGGGTTATGGGAGGCCCTGGGCAAGGGGCACGCCCACTCTGTGAAGATGGATCCTTTAGCACGGGTTGCTGGAAGGATGGAGGAAAACGTGCCGTGTAGACAGCCGTGCCTGGGGGATGTCACTGCTCAGGGAGTGACCGGGTCCCTGCACAGACGGGCAAACGTAGGAGTGACTGCTCCCTGTCTGCCCAGACAGCCTGGCAAACCCAAAACCAAGAGACACCATCACAGGAGTTTCTGCCCCCACCCCCGCGCCAGGTGGAGCCGCCCATGGGCTGAGTGGGGCCACACGCGCCTCGGGGCCAGCGCATGGCCAGCTCACCGCAGCAGCCGGCAGCTGGTTTCCAATGTCCCTCACTCTTGTCTACCATGAAGCTGCCCATGTAGCCTCGGCTTGTGAAAAAAAAAGAAAGAGGGGCTTCCACCGGCAGAGGGGGCTGCCCAGGCCAAGCCTGCAGGCCTGGGGACAGAACCTGCCTTCCACACTGGGGCGGGCCCATCTCGCAGAGCAGAGGAGTCCAGCCCCCGCCGACGTGGGCAGTCGGTCTCCCTCGTGCGCCCCCGCCCCCACCCCAGGCCTGCAGCTGGGAGGCCCGCCCTGTCCCCTCTCAGGTCAGCTGGGCTCAGCTGGCGCTGACGCTGTTAGAGACGGCCAGGCCCCACTCAGCTCATTACGCGCAGGCAGCAGGGGCAGCAGCTTTTACAAGTCCCGCCAAGCGTCCCTCGTGGCCCCCAGAGCTCGTGGCTGGCCCAGACGACCTGTGGCTCCTCTTCCTTAAGCTGTGATCTCCCAGACTCCCAGAAACACGGAGGCATCATGGGACATCTGCACCCTGAAACATCGCTGAGACTGGACGGACTCTCTGCCCGCTCTGAGGGGCTCCTCCCTGCCCCAGCTCCCAGGTCCCGGAACTGCCCGCCTCCGTCTGTGCCTGGCTCCAACCTCGCCCCTCTACTGCAGGGCAGAGGCTCAGCTCTGGATCTGAGGCCTGGGATCCTGGTCCTGCAGTGCGCCTTAACTTGCCTCATCTGTACAATGGGAGCAGCCTCACAGCACAGGCGAGCAAGTCCATGCCCCTCCCCCAATGCGGGGCCAGCTCGCAGTACCCCTCACAGAGGGCGTGTTCTTCAGCTTCAAGACCCTCCCCACACTGACCGCCCTCCACCTGCCCAACTCCACCCACCCAGAAACTCAGGCAAACAGAGGGGCCCCCGCCCTGCACATCACTCTGGGCACCGCTCCACGGGGACGTCCTTGAGGCCTGGCCTGGGAGGCACACGTGAGGCCCTCTATGGAGGTGGGGAGGCGTCAGGGATGAGGAGGTGTCACCCCCACTTCCTCGGGAACACCGGGTGGCCGATGCTGCCGTGGGTGGGGGCAGGGTGGAGAGCCAGGGTTCTCAACTTCCAGAAGCTCAGTTACGACAAGTCGCTACCCTGTCCTTGCACCACACAGATCCTCGCGGTGCACACGTGCACATGCGGCAAGGGCCCAGAATCTGCAGAGGTCCGCTTCTCCCCACACTGCCTCCCTAATCTGCGCCCTCGGTTACATCCAGCCCTGGCGAGCTGCAAAGCTCCGACGTGGCCTGTGTGCCTCTGACACGCGCGTGCCTGGGCAGCCAGCAGCGAACAAGATGGCAAACAGGGCTGCATTCGCACAGCCACGAGGGACCACGGGCCTCCCGTTCTGAGCACAGAGACACGTAGGTATACACACATGCACACACACGCACCTGCACACACACAGAGCCGTGGCCCAGGCGTGCACCTTGCATGTGTGGGAGGCGGGGGAGGGCGAGGGCCCAGCCCAGCTTGTTCCCCCCCCCCCCCGGCTGCTGGTTGTGCCTCCGCCTCACACCCTCTCAGTGCCCTGCAGGGAGTGGCGATGCCACATTGTCCAGCCAGGCCTCGGGAGCCCTCCTGGGAGCAGGGCGTCCCTACCACCCCTAAGGGACCCTGCAGTTCACTCATGGGCGCACCTGCTGCTGTCATCAATGGCCAGAGCTTCCTGCTCAGATCCCAAGTCAGGGTAGCTCACCTGAGAACTCGTTTTGGTGAACGAGGGACTCTGCCCCCAGCCTGGCCCTCAACCCTCCCCGCCTGCAACCCTTGGGGCTGCTGGGCCCCAAACTGAGCTCGGGAGGGTGTGCTGCCTTGACCTCGGGGAGTCGAAGGACCCCACACGGTATCGCCTGAGGTTTCCCTCCCTGCCTGTCACCGTGGCCACAACCTACTCCATCAACCGACTGGGCACAGGTCCTGCTTGTCCCTGAGGGGCCAGGACCCTCCTGCAGACACAGGACACTGGCCACCCCAGCCCCGGCAGCCGCCTTGTGCTGTCCCCTCTGCTGCTGAGCCAGCCCCAGAGGTGACCAGAACACTGCTGTCCTCCTGGTCTGCCAGTGCCGGATGCCATGCGGCCATCCCCATCACCCTGGGCCGGATCCCTCCCCTGCCCCCACCAAAGGGGGCCCTGCCTGGCTCTGAGGCCTGGGAAGACGATCCTGGAAGGGGCTGCCCTCCAGCAGGGGGAGAGAGGCTGGGGCTGAAGGAGGAAGCATCGGGCGCTACCTCCCCTCCTCTCCCCCTATCCCCCTACTCCCTGCCTGGATGGGGGCCCCAGCAGGGGCCTCTGACCCTCTGCCCCTGGGCTCCTCTCTGCCCCTTTCCTGCCCCTCCCTGTCCCGTGCACTAGGGAGGGAGCCCCATGGGATCCGCAGCCGCTGCCCTGGGTGTAGTCCCAGCTGTCTGTCTCTAGCTCAGAGACCCTGGGCAAGTCTCAACCTTGGAGCCTCAGCAGCCCTTCTGTGGTGGGGAGGAGTAATAGTCCCAGCTCAACTCACGGGACTGCTGGGAAAATGGAAAACAGGGTGCCGAGTGAATGCACAACACACATCAGCAATTATTCAAACACGACCGGGGAGCGGGTGTGGTGGCCCCGTGGGGTTAAGCTGCCACTTAGAACGCCAGCAGCGCCTTCCTGCACCTGCACCCTGGGAGGCAGCAGATGGTAGCCCAAGGGCGTGGGTCCCTGCCACGCATGGGGAGGACCCCGATTACATTCTGGGCTCCGGGCTTTGGTCTGGCCCAGCTCTGACTATTGCAGACATTTGGGGAATGAACCAGCAGATGGAAGATCATTCTCTGTGTGTGTGTGTGTGTGTGTGTGCATGTCTCTTGCTCTGCCTTGTAAGTAGATGAAAATATTTTTTTTAAATAAAATGCAACCAGAAGTGCGTCTGCTCAGATGCCCACCAGCCCTCTTCTCCCGCCGTGGCCCCGGTTTCTCTGCCCAGGAAACCCTTCCACGCACTCTTCTTGCAGATCTCAACAGGAGCTTCCTACTCCAGGAAGCCTTCCTTGGTGCCTCCCCACAGCACCCTAGGGTTTGTTCCTCAGCTCGGGAGGGAGTGGGGACCCAGAGACTGGGTCTGACTCACCCCTGTATGGGCTGTGCCCAGCCCCAGCATCTGTGGGTGCTCAGGAAGTGTCTGATGAATGAGTGGGTGCCCCTGTGAACACGTCCCTGTGTTACACTCTGGAAACTCCCCAAAGCCCGTATCTCAGGAACAGGTGGATCAAGCCCTAGCCGGACTGGATCCCTGCCTCTGCTCCCCACCTCAGCCAGGAACACGGCACGTGCTGGGCACCTCAGAGCGGCCACTGAGACCGGGCCCAGCTCCAGTGAGTCCTCCCGGGCTTCCTTCCTTCTAGAAGTCCCCAAATCTGCCTCCCTCTAGCCCAGCCCACCACATCTCACCAGTGACACAAACAGCTCACTCACTGGAAAACCCCGACTGCCCCCTGTGCTGCAGTGTTTCCTGCGGAGTCCTTCAGAAGACAGGACTGAGGCCAGCACTGTGGCTTAGCTGCTAAAGCCACTGCCCACAACCCCACCGGCATCCCACATGGGTGCTGGTTCAAGTCCCGGCTGCTCCACTTCCAATCCAGCTCCCTGCTAATGGCCTGGGAAAAGCAGCAAAAGATGATCCAAGTACCTGGGCCCCTGCCACCTATGTGGGAGACCCAGAAGAAGCTCTTGGCTCCTGGCTTCAGCCTGGCCCAGCTCTGGTCATTGTAGCCATCTGGGGAGTGAGCCAGCAGACGGAAGATATCTCTCTCTCTCTGTCTCTGTCTCTGTCTCTCTATCTCTATCTCTATCTCTTATCTCTATCTCTTCCCCTCCTCTCCATTTGTGTGTCTATCTCTTCCCCTCCTCTCCACTTGTGTGTGTGTGTGTGTGTGTCTGCCTCTCAAATAAATAAAAATAAAAAACCTAGTTCCTGCCTTTAAAAAAAAACACCCTAAACAAACCAGAAATGGACCTTCCTGAACCTGCAAGGAGCCCGGAAGAGACTCACAGTGAGACCTGCATCACACATACCAGTGAAGGTTGACTGCCTTCCATGCAGCACCGACACCAAGACAGGAAGCCCGTCTCTACCTCTGCCCAGCTGGGTGCTGGGACTTCCAGCCAGTACACTCGGCAAAATAGATAAATAAGGTCATCCATATTTGAAAGGAAGATGTAAAACTGTATTTATTTACAGACATACACAGATGTTTCTTGTATATAGAAAGTCCCAAATAATCCAACAAAGAAAAAGAACTATTAGAGCTAATAAACAAGTTCAGTGCAATTATTGGATACAAAATCAATAAACAAAAATCAATGGTGTTTCTAAGCAGTAGCAATCAGCAAGCCAAAAATGGAACTAAGGAAACAATATTCCATTTACAATGGCATCAAAAAGACCAAAATACTTAAGAGAAATTTAACAAAAAAGCGCAAAACTTACACTCTGAAAACTATCAAACATTGCTGAAAATAATTAAAGAGCACCCACATGGAAAGATATCCCATGTTCATGGATTGTAAGATTTAATATTATTAAGATGGCAATAATCCCCAAATTGATCTACATATTCAATGCAATTGCTATCAAAATCCAAATGAAAACAATCTTGGAAAGACAAACAAAGTTGGAAGACTCACATGTCTTGATTTCAAAACTAATGACAAGGCTACAATAATCAGCCCTGTGAGAGGCTCTGGCATAAGGATAGACTTGCAGATCAGCAGAATGAAATTGAGGGTCCAGAAACAAACCCCCACATGTCTGACCAGCTGATATTTGACAATGATGCCAAGATAATTTAAATGGGGGGAAATAAGTGGACATCCACATGTTGGATGCCTACCTCACACCATATGCAAAAGTGGTGTAAGAGCTAAGACTATAAAACTACTCAAAGAACAATGCCCGTGTGAGTCTTGGATTAGGTAATAGTTCTTATATGTGACACCTAAAGCACTAAATACATAAATAAGTAAAGTGAACTTCAAACTTAAAAACGTGTTTGCCTCAAAGGACACTAACAAAAACGTGAAAAGAATCCCTAGATAAGAGAAAACAATTGCAAATCCTATATATGATTGTAAATCAAAACCACAATTAGGCTGGCACCATGGCTCACTTGGTTAATCCTCCACCTGTGGTGCCAGATCCCATATGGGCCCCAGATTCTGTCCCGGTTGCTCCTCTTCCAGTCCAGCCCTCTGCTGTGGCCCGGGAGTGCAGTGGAGGATGGCCCAAGTGCTTGGGCCCTGCACCCACATGGGAGACCAGGAGGAAGCACCTGGCTCCTGGCTTCGTTTCAGCTCCGATCGCAGAGGCCATTTGGGGAGTGAACCAATGGAAAGAAGACATTTCCCTCTGTCTCTCTCTCTCACTATCTATAACTCTACCTATCAAATAAATTTTTAAAAAAACACACAATTAGATGGCACTTTACGCACACCAGGATGACTGTAATAAAAAGGCAAATAATTAATAATAATGATTGGCAAAGGCATGGAGAACTAGGAACTCTCCTTTGCTGCTGGTGGTAGTGCGAAGTGATATGGCTACTTTGGAAAACAGTTTGGCAGTTCCTCAAATGGTTACACCTAAGACTACCTCATAGAGGCTGGCACTATGGCATATTAGGCTAAGCATCTGCCTGCGGCACTGGCATCCTATATCGGCCCTGGTTTGAATCCTGGCTGTTCCACTTCGAACCCAGCACCCTGTTGATGGCCTGGGAAAGCAGTGGAAGTTGGCCCAAGTGCTTGGGCCCTACACCTGCATGGGAGACCTAGAAGAAGCTCCGGGCTCCTGGCTTCAGATCAGCCTAGTGCCAGCCATTGCAGCCATTTGGGGACTGAGCCAGCAGAGGGAAGACCTCTCTCTGGTTCTCCCTCTCTCTGTCTATAACTCTGCCTCTCAAGTAAATACATAAATCTTTAAAAACAAAACAAAACAAAAAACTACAACATGACTCAGAAATTACACTCCTAAGCACATGTCCACACAAAAAGGTATCCATGAATGCTCATTGCCTCAGAATTTATAATTGCTAGAGAAGTGGAAAAATCCACATGTCCATCAACTTCTGCGCAATAAACACACAGTGATATATTTGCACAACGGGACAAGATTGATACTAAAGAGAGAGGAAGTAGGGTGCAGTTTAGCCTAGCAGTGAAGATACCCGAAGTCCCTGGGTTTGAGAAGCGACCCTGGCTGCTGACGCCAGCTCTCTATCAGTGCCGTCCCTGGGATGCAGCAGGGATGGCTCAAGTAATTGAGTTCCTGCCACTCGTGTGGGGCATCTGGATGGCGTTCCTGGCCCCTGGCCATTGTGGGCGTCTGGGGAGTGAACCAGCAGATGGGAGCGTTCACTCTCTCTGTGCGTCTCTTTCTCTCTGCAAATAAATGTTTTTAATTAAAAAAAGATGCACTGATCCACGCTCCTGAAGGAGCCCAGAAATAATTATGCCAAGTGAAAGATCCAGACACAGAGGCCACAAACAGGAGTATTTCAGAAGGTTCGTGGGAAGATGGAATTAAAAGATGTGTTTATTTTGCTGCAAAATAATTTTTGGAAGATTATTTATTTGAAAGGCAGAGTCACAGAGAGAGGGAGAGACAGAGAAAGAGAGTTCTTCCAACCACTGGTTCGCTCCCCAGATGGCCACAAAGGTTGGAGCTGGATCAGGCTGAAGCCAGGAACCAGGAGTTCTTCCCAGTCTCCCACGTGGGTGCAGGGGCCCAAGCACTTGAGCCATCTTCTTCTGCTTTCCCAAACGCATTGGCAGGGAGCTGGATCAGAAGTGGAGCAGCTGGGACTGGAACTGGCACTCATATGGGATGTGGCACAGTACCCACCACACCAAAAAAAAAAAAAAAAAAACAACATAAATCCACTCACATGCAAAAGGTTTACAGCAGATGCATATTATGAAAAAACTGCAGGAGTTTCAAAAATTAATGCATTTTTTAACCTCACTTTCTGCTAGCTTTTGGAAGAACCGTCAAATTGTCTCATCCCATTTGCCTGAAGCGGCTCCGATAGTCCATCCAGAGACACAGCAGTCCCGAGTGCTTGGCAGGGGCTAAGGGGGACGCAGGGAACCTAGGGGTGACGTCCAATGGACACAGTCTGATTTGGGGGGTTAGAAAAATGTTCCGAAATTGACTGTGGCAATGGTTTCACACCCAAAGCCATTGGATTTTACACGGGAGAATCATACAGTGGGTGATGTATGCATCAGCAGAACTCTTAACTTAATAGAAAGACAAAGGCCCCAGCAAGGGGGCGTGCACGGGGCTGGGGGGTGCAGGCTGGCGGTGGGCCTGGTGCTCGCTCTCTCCCGTGTGCCCTGCACAGTCACTGATGACAACCAAGTACCCTGTGTCCGGGGCTGCACCTCCCCCAAGCACCTGGTTCAGATTAAGAGCTCAGACATCAAAAGTCACAAGAGAGAGAACGCAAGTCAGCACGGAGGTGAGGGTTAACTCCTGGAGGTCAGTGAGACAGAAAGGGACCACCCAGTGTTGAAAGGGCCCTCGGGAGACTCCAGCAAGCCCCTTAGTCTGCTGAGCCTGCTCCAACAGTGCCTCAGGCGGGGCGGTTCATAACCAGAACGTCAGTGCCCGGGGACAGTGGCACGGACAGAGCTGGTGTCCCAGGGGCGTCTGTCCACAGAGACGCTTCCTTCTGCGTGGGGACGTGGCCCGAGGCCCAGCAAGCTCCCCCACAGGGCGCCGGTCCCGCGGGATCGTCTCCCGAAGGCGCCGCCCGTCGATGAGAGCCTGACGGGAGTCTTGGAGGCTGCCAGCGTCCAGACCACAGCACAGCTCTCAGAAAAGGCCACCCAGAGGCTGTCACTCCACGTCATTCACAAGGAAACTGCAAGGCAAAACCTGGTGTGACGTGTGACACGTGATGTGTGACAAACCACGCGCGTGCAGACGGCCACGTTCCAAGCCCAGGAACTCCCTAGGGACAACTGTTTCGGGACAGCAGCAGCAGCATCGCAAAGCTGAAGAGGAGATGGGAGGGGGCAGGCACTGGTGCAGGGCTCAGGATGCTCCCTGGACACCCGCGTTCCCTACCAGAGCACCTGGGTTCAAGCCCCAGCTCCGCTTCCAATTCCAGCTTCCTGCTAATGCACACCCTGGCAGGCAGCGGGGGATGGCCCAAGGACCAGGTGGGAGACCTGCATGGGGCTGCAGGCTCTGGGCTTCGGCCTGGCCTAGCCTCAGCTCTTGTGGGCATTTGGGGAGTGAACCAGCAGATGGAAGCACTCTCTCTCGCTCTCTCTTTGCCTGTCAAATAAAAAATAAATTTAAAAAATTTTAAATAAGAAACCCAGGGCCAGCCCTGTGACACAGCAGGTTACAGCCCTGGCCTACAATGCCAGCATCCCATATGGGCACCAGTTCAAGTCCCGGCTGCTCCACTTCCAATCCAGCTCCCTGCTAATGTGCCTGGGAAAGCAGCAGAAAATTGCCCCAAGTCCTTGGGCCCCTGCACCCACATGGGAGCCCCGGAAGAAGCTCCTGGCTCCTGGCTTCAGATCAGCTCAGCTCTGGCCATTGTGGCCATCTGGGGATTAAACCAGCAGATGGAAGACCTCTCTCTCTGTCTCTACCTCTCTCTGTAACTGTCTTTCAAACAAATAGAATAAATCTTTAAAAAATAAATAAATAAATCTTTTTAAAAATGAGAGACTCAGAGTGAGAGAGAACCAAGAAATTCTGGCACGTATATCCCCAAGGGAAATGAGTATTGATACCCGCTGGGACAGCACTAGAATATTCCTACCAGCAGGGTTCCCAAGAGCTCCAGACAACACAGCACAAGAGGATAACAGACCAGCACTGTAGCACAGTGGTTTGGGCCACATTCTGTGGCACCGGCATCCCATATAGGCACGGGTTCAAGTCCCAGCTCCTCCACTTCCCATCCAGCTCCCTGCCAATGGCCTGGGAAAGCAGCAGCAGATGGCCCAAGTCCTTAGGCCCCTGCATCCACATGGGAGAACTGGAAGAAGCTCCCGGCTCTTTGCTTCTGTTTGACCTGTCCCAGCCCTGGCTGTAGCAGCCATTTGGAGGGTGAACCAGCAGATGGAAGATCTCTCTCTCTCTCTCTCTCTCTCTCTCTCTGTTTCACTCTGTCTTTCAAATAAACAAATAATTTTTAAAAATAAAACTGCTGTTTGGAAGATACTTACCCTGGGTGACAGTGACATCAGTGCGAGCGCATGAGGGGACTTCAGAAAGTCTCAGTAGAGGCACACTGTCCTTCCTCCACTCCCCATACACGTAGAGGACCCACTGTAAACGCCCCGCCGTCCATCCTGCTTGGCGCCCCTGGATGAGCGGAGCGTGAGAGGGAAGAGCAACCCAGCGCCCAGCCCGCAGGGGTCTCTGCCTGAGCCGGGCCCACCTCTCCAACTCCCGGAGAGCGGAGACACTGACCCAGAGGGGCGGCCTCAGAGGATGGGCGGTGGGTGCCAGCGAGGGGGACAGAGGCCGGCGCTGGGTCCAGAACATCAAGGGAGGGTGGAGAGCAAGGCAGACGGTGGCCACCATCTCGTCTCTGAGCAGAGGCCATGCCACCTCCCGCTGGGGCACACAGAGGTGAGGCTGTAGGAAGCAGCGGCCTGGGGTGCCCACAGCAGGCCCGGGGTCCCCCTGCCTTCTCCCTGGCCCTACGCTCCTCTGCCCTCCATGATCGCCAAAGTGTGGCCCCCTCACCGTGTGATTCCAAATGACTTGTAGCTTTAGTTAATTAAATGTAAAATCACTGGAATAAAATTATGCCTTCATTAGAAATTAACTCCCATTTCAGGTGTGTGATAATGGCCCGGCTCTCCTCTGCCCACTTCCGCCCAACCACACACGAAATGGTCAGTTACAGCGAATGGGAGAAAAGCGATTACTGTGTAAGCACAAGCTATTACCCTGTGCAATGAGGTATCCGCCAATCCATTACCCCTGCGGGAGGCTCTCCCTGCCTGAGCACAGGGGGCGCTGTGGAGCCGCCATCCCGGGCCAGGTCACTGCCCAAGCCCGGGAGGGACGGTGGACCCCGGCTGACCCCGAACCTGCCCTCAGGAGCCCCGCCCACTCTCGGACCCTCAGGTCAGGCTCTGGAGGTCCCTGTGGATGGACCCTCTGCCCCCTCCCCTAGCCCAGCCCACGCTGAGGGGACAGAGACCAGGGGGGGTCCCTGAAAATCAGGAAGGGGGCAGAGAAAGGAAAACTCGGCGCGCAGGAGAGGGAGGGGCAGAGACGAAGCAGAGACAGAGAGGGGAAGAGGAGGGGAGAGGCTTGGAGAGACCCGGGGACAGTCGGGGGCACTGGGGCGGGACTTGGAGCAAGCAAGGCAGAAAGAGAGGAGCAGAGAGCAGCAGAACCGAGAGCCGGAGAGGAAGACAGAGACAGGCCCGGTTCTCAAGGACTCCTCCGTCCTGAGCCAGACCTCCCGCCCTCGCCCCGGGCTGCAGCGTCAGCAGGGACACGGGATCTCAGAGGCCGGGGAAGTGACACTCGGCGGCAAGCAGCTCCCAAGGTCCTGAGACCCCCCCAAGGCGCCGACCCCTGGGACTGTAAGGGGAGACAGCCAGTCTCTGGCAGGCACCCACTCGCTGGCTGGCCTTGGGTGATTCCTGCGCCTCGCTCCACTTGGGTCCTCATCTGGAAAGTGGGTGTTGTGGGCTTGCGAGGATGGACAAAACTGGGTGGAAGGTGGGGGGCTGGCCCTGAGCCAGTGTCCTGGAGAAGACAGCCCCCCACCACGACCGCCCCAGGCCAGGGCTGCTGCCCCCTCCCAAGCATTCGCCTCTCCCCAGACCCCTGCGGCAGCAAGCAAACAGGACAGCGGGGGTCTGGAGCTGAGGCCACAGGGCCCACAAGGGACCACAGACAAGGTACAAGAGCAGCCTGGATTGGGGCCCCTTTGCCCCAGGAAAACACAGACCCTCCCTTTGCGTCTTACAAGAAATTCCAAACGCACACGCTCCTCTCCTATCTAACCTGGGAGCAGAGACGGTGCACAGGCCACTGTCCCCAGCGGTGGCTCAGAGCCGGGCAGGCACACCGGGCCGGTCCAGTCTCCCGTGCACACACTCCCTGGAAAGTCACCTCCGTGTCTCCCACAGGTCAGGCTGAGATTTAGCGACGGGGCCACGTGTGCGCCTGCATCTGCCATGAGTGATGGGGACACACGGCGGGGACATGTTTACTGTCACCCCGCGCCCCCGGCCCCCTGCTAATTCACGGCCCCGCTCCTTGGCAAATGACGGATGCGGCCTTCGCGGCGGGGCCTGCTGGTCACTCGGCTCAAGGAGACTGGGAAGGAAACTCAGGCGCAAAATAAATGGGGCCCGTGGCGGCCGCTGCCACCTCGCGCGACTCTCAGCCCCGCCATGTGGAAGCCATAAAACCACAGAGAGATTACACGGCCACCTGACAGCCCCGACGGATGGCCGCCCGCGTGAACTTTTTACCTTCCGGACGGGCCGAGAGGACAGCAAGGAAATCGGGGGGCCGAGCTGCCCAGCGGGCCAGCTCCCGCCTCCCCCGGCTCCGAGGCCACCGCACCGCAGGGCAGCGGCCATGTCCCCAGCTCTGTCCCCCAGAAGACTCCCTGCGGGAGTCTCCGGCTTGGGTCCCTCCCTGGGTAACAGGGATGCTCAGGGTCGCCTTGTCAGCGTCTGGAAGCCAGGAGCAGCTCTGAGATAAAGCTGCCGCCGTTGGAGGCGTGAGCCTTGCTTTCGCTCACTCCCTGCATCTTCAGCCAGATTCCGTCCGTGTGCCGGGCTGGCAGTGGGAGTGGTAGCAAGGAGGGAGGCGGGGACAATCTTTAGGAAATCACCGGGTGATGCCAGGTACACCACTCCCAAGCCGTGGGCGCATCTTTCCCAGCCCTCAGAGCCTCAGTTTTCTCATCTGTAAAATGGGGGTGATAGTGGTGCCTCCTTCCACAGTACCTTCGTCAAGTGGCACCTCCTCCCTGGGTGCCTGTCCCTTGTCTCTCAGCCTAGAGGTGACAGCCACGCCGGGTGATGGCAGGCATGCGTTGGTACGTGCCTTAAGGAGGTGTCTGGACAGTGCAGCAGGAACGCTGTGCAAACAGGGAAGGGAAGATGTCCCACGGCTGCCCACAGGGCCACTGACTCTCTCGCTCGCAGCCACACTAGGGTCTTACTTGTGTGGAGTCATTGATGTAGCAAGGAGGGTGCCAGAGGGGCAGGATGGGGAGCCTGGGCTAGCAGGGAGCTGCTTCGGGGAGGTCCCCTCGGCGCTGGTGGCGCTCAGCCTTCGGAGCCGGCCTCCGTTGCCCCTGGAGAGCCCCTCCTCCCTTCTCCCTGTCTGCTTGTGGATGATGTCACCCAGGACCTCCGCCCCCGCTGCCTGTCGTGTGGCTGGTGGGAGGATGGACGCGGCCCGGCTGCCTCACTGCTGGGGCAATGCCTGCACTCCTCGGAGAGGGTCCATGTGCCTGCCCTCGCCGGGCTCAGGGCTCTCCCCTCAGCCTAGGGGTGCGAGGCCCCTCCCCGGACACTTCACCATGCCTGCGGGTTCCCTCCGCCCCTGCCCCTGCCGTTCTGAGGGCAGCCTTTGCCAGCAGCTCCTCACCTGCCCCCGTGGGTGCATCCCGTCTCCTGCCAGGGCGTTGGCGGTTACCCCTGGGGGGCAGAGGCCAGGACGAAGCATGGCTGGCAGCAGGACTCCTCTTGCTCTGTTTCTCTCCCACACACCCTCTCCCCCTGCACCTGCTGCCCTCTCCACCAAGCACCGCCTCCATTCAGCACCAAGCCCCAGGAAGACAGGCATGGCCACCAGGGTCACCTGCCTGCCTCTCGTCCCACCTTGCTGTGGCCAGGTGTGAGGTCAGGAGTGAGACCTGTCACCTGCACCTGCCCCTAGGACTCATGGGAAAACAGGAAATGCCCCTGATGAGCAGGCGCAGTAACCTCCAGGCAGGGCTGGGACCACCCCCTCAAAGCAGGCGTCGGGCAGAAAGGCCAGGCGCTCCCAAGCGGTCGGCATCCGGGACTCAGGCTCCTGCCAGGTGCAACCCGTGGAGTCAAACCCCAAACACTCAGGCCAGTCAGTGGCGGGGCTGCCACACGCCAGGGACAAGTGGGAGGAGCTGGCTGTGGGACACAGCCGGTAGTTCCTGCCGACTAAGAGAGGGCTCAGGTACAGCTGTCTGGCTCTCTGCACGGCACCAGACCACGGCCTGAGCCTCATCTGGAGAAACGCTGTGATCGAGTGGGCTATGCACGTGGAGCCCCTTGCACGCAGCAAGTTCTCAGTCCTTGTCTTAGGACGAGGAGGAGGAGGACCATGAGCTGGCAGAACAGAGCACCCCCCCACCCCGACGCTCCGCAAACCTTGCTCTGAAGGATTTCATGCAACAATTGGGAAGCAGCGCACTCAGAAGGCACTGGGACCTGCTAACGGCTCTGAGAAGTCCTGCATTCAGGAACCTGACTCCCCACTCTCTTCCTAGAGTCCAGCGTGTAGAACCGCTTTTAGGCAAATTCCCGTTATCAGCTTGGGAAACGTTGGAACTTTGGCCCCATTTGAATCCTGCATAAGTAGACGTCATAAATCAACCCTCGCTTGCATGCAGCCACTGGTCAGGAGCCTGGTTTCGAGTCCCAGACCCCAGGAAGCTGTTTCACTATTTCACCAGGTCGGGGGGGGGGGGGGGTACTGAGCTGAGAGGTGGAGCCCCGGAGGCCGAAGCTCTCAGAATGGCCGCTGCTGCCCCCCCACCTCCCCACCCACTGCCTGGAGGTCTGACCCTCAGGGCGGCTCAGAGGCCTGGCCCCAGGTCTCTGGTGCTGGTCCCCCGGGGCCTGTGGAATCCCCAGTTCTGTCCCTTGTCCCAGGCCGTCCTGGGGTCAGGCGCTCATCTTTGATCCACTTGGCCTGGGTCTTTGATCCAGGGGCACAAGAAACATGGCTGCCAGTGACTCATTCCAGGAAAGGGAGAAGGTTCTAGAGGCAGGACCGTGGTCCACAGACGGTGCCGAATGAATGGACCCAAGTGAAAGCACTGGAAAACTCTCAGCCCCAGTCCAGGTGCTTGTATGGAGTGGAGACAGCTATCCCGGCCCCGAAGCTGGCCCCACTGTGCCCACACAGCCCCGAGAAGCCCTCACTGAGCAAGAGGGTGGCCCTTGTCTGGGCCCCCCTCCTCCATGCACAGAGCCCCCAGACTCCGCCCCCGGCCCCTGCAGGTGCCCCCAGGCCTGACCACTGCGGGCGACCAAGGAAGTCAAGTTTTAGGGTCTGTGGCTTCCAGGGCCTGCAGCAGACATGGCTGAATCCTGGGGCTCTGGCAAGGGGGGAGGAGCCCATGGAGACCCCAGGGAGCGGCATCCAGAGTGGACAAGTTACGTCAGCAGCCAGAACCCCTGCAGGCCCCAGGGAGCCCTGGCCCCCCAGCCCAGCACCCCCAGGAGGGCGGGGATGGAAGTTTCCCAGGGGCGGGACAAGCTTGGAGCCAAGTGTGGGTTAGGGTCACACAGGCGGCAGGACTGAGTGCTGGGGGCTGGCGGGAACCGTCTGCCTAGCCCTGAGCGGAAGGGCAGGGCGCTGGGCACCAGTGGCATTGTGGACTCAGCGCCACCCAGGGGGATGGGAGGGCGGCTGGGGTGGCAGAGTGGGGGCTGCTAGTGGAGAAGAGAACACCCACTTCTCATTATCTCCCTGATGCCCAGAGACGCCTTAAACTGGTTACACTTGAGTTTTTCTTTCTTTCTGCTTTCCTGTATTTTCTAATTTTCCTGCCATGAACACAATTACTTGGATACTAGAGAAATAATAAAAACTTAACTCAGGGTCAGGGGTGAGCACCTGTGGGATGCAGGTACCTAGGGAGCCCCGTTGGGAGGGCTCCTGGCACCCAGGCAGCCAGGGAGTGGGGGTCAGTCAGGCCCCAGTGCTGAGGGCAGGGGAGCCTGGTGAGGGCCCAGGGTGCCGGGGGCCCCAGACGGCAGAGTCAGGAGCGGGCTCCTTGCCAAGCATGGGGTCAGGCTACTGGGGGAGCCCCAAGGGAGGCAGGGGCTTGCGTCCTGACCCCGCAGGTTGGGGGCAGTGTGAAGACGAGACACTCTGACACTCTGGGGCTCGCCCCTCTCCCAGGGCCCACTCCTGCTGAGATGTGGGGGTCGGGGGTACCAGGGGCACCTGGGTCAGGACAGGCCGGCGCATGCACGGATGTAGGTAATGAGACAGGGGCGGCCAAGACCCCAGACTCAGGAATCACGCGTGTGGCTCTGACAGAGCGACTTTCCCTCTCTGGCCCTCACGCCCTCACCTGTAGAATGCAGACGGTAACAGCGCCTACCTGAGACAGATCGCCCAGGTACCCCAATTCCTCACGTCCCCTTGTAGCCACACCCTGAATCGCTGCGACGCCACCCATGAACAAGGCAGGGACCTGCTCGCCACCTGAGTTAGGCCCTGGCAGTAGAGCGAGGCCTTGGGGAGCCTTGCTCTCCCATACCTGTGCCCTCGGCATGAGATGAGCCAGCCAGGGCTGGGGGCTGGGCTCAGGAGAGCGTGGAGGATGAGGCACAGATCCTGGATGCCCCAGCCGAGCCCAGGGGGATCAGCTGGTTCCCGTGAGGTGGCTGACCACCAGCGTGGGCTCCGGACTTGGGGGCCGCCTGTCACGCGGCTGGTCCGTGCAACAGCTGACCGATGCACTTCTCAGAGCTCTCGGGGCACCGGGGGACTCGACGGCAGCCAGGCGCCCAGCTCGCCGCCTGGCGCGTGGCAAGTGCTCTCTCCATGACCACAGCTTTGATGCTCATCATTGCCATTATCATTATCGCCTTCCCCCCAAGCGGGGGCCCTGGGGGGCCAGGGGTCAGGAGACGCGTGCTCGGTAGAGCTCCCACATCCATCACGTCTGTGTGGACACAGCTCCAAGCGACAAGCTCCTGCGTGCAGGTGCTCGCTTTTATTGCGCTTTTGAAATCCATTCCAATTAGAGAGAGTGAGCTTGCGGCCGTGCCCCCCCCCCCCAGACAGGAGCGAGACCAGCAGGGCCGCCCCCCACCCTGCAACCGCCGGCACTGGCATTGTAACATAATCATATTTCTTATGAAGTTTTACTTTCACTTCCTTCAAATTAAGTCTCGGCAATAAAGCAATCGATTCCCTCTCCCTGGAAAATGGTGCTGACGTCCCCTGTGCCCCCCCCGGGGCCCTCTCACACGGAGCCTGGGGAGTCGCAGTCTGGGGCGCTGGTAGACCCCTCTCTGCACCCCCATGGCCACACACGCAGGTTTGAGCAAGGCCTGTGGGCTCTGGGGGTGGGGGGCAGGTGGACGGATGCCTCGGGGGAGGGGTTCAGCCCACAGCCCCTCTTGCCCTGCTGGCTGTCCCTACCTGGCCCCAGGCCCCTGCTGCCACAGCTCTGGGCAGGCATTCAGCAGAGGAGCCGGGATGCAGGTGAGAGAGGCGAAAGCATCCTCCCCACCCCCTTTCCACCCCGCACAGAAGGCTCCCGCGCAGGGGAAGGCAGGGGAGAGGCCGGTGGGCCAGTGCCCACTCTCCATCTCCCTGACCCCCGTCTTCCTGAGGATGAGCCCCAGGCACAGTGCACAAACGTGGTCAGAGCTCCCCACAAGTCAGGTGTGGGGTCCCAGAGCACAGGGACGCGGCCCCTCCCCACTCCCACCAGGATGTCCCCTCCCAGGAGCCTCTGGTGTTGCACAGGCCAAAGCTTGGGGCACCCACATCCCATATCAGGGTGCCTGGTTCGAGTTCCTGCTACTCTGCTTCCGATCCAGCTCCCTGCTCACGCGCCTGGAAAGCAGCAGGAAACGTCTCCAGTGCTGAGTCCCTGCCACCCTCGTAGGAGTGGAGCCCCTGGCTGCTGCTGGCTTTGGCCATCTGGGGAGTGAACCAGTGGATGGAAGTTCCCCCCACCCCCGTTAACTCTGCCTTTCAAATAAATAAACCAATCTTTTTTTTTTTTCTTTTCCTTTTCAGGTGAGCAGGGAGAGCTGTCCTTTGGTAAAGATTTACTTATTTGAAAATAAGCCCAAAGCCAGGAGCCAGGAGCTCCATCCGGGTCTCCCACGTGGGTGGCAGGGGTCCAAGCCCTTGGGGCAGTGTCCGCTGCTCTCTCAGGTGCATTAGCAGGGAGCTGGATCAGAAACGGAGCAGCCAAGACTCTACAAAACCATTCTGATGTCTGATGCGGTGGCTTAACCCAGTGCCGGCCCCTGCCGGGTATTTGACAAGCACCTGTGATTGCCTGAGTTGTCCCCCGCCTCAGGCTCCTCCCACTGGACCCCTAGGCTCGGTGGGCTCCTGGGTGCATCCCGCTGTCCCACCGCCCAAGCTGCCCCATCCTCAGATAGCCCTACCACCTCTCCCTGGGGCGGCCCAACTTAGTCACCAGGAGGCTAGGGGTTGGGGAGACACGGCCCGGATCCGCCCCTTCCCAGGGTCTCCTGCAGCCAGGAGGGGAGGGGTCCGCCGCGGGGGTCATTGCCGCCCAGCCCTGAGGCCCCCACCGCCCAGGCACAGCCCCTCCTCCAGGCTGGAACTGAACCAACCCACCGGCCGCCGCGAAGGGGCTCTCTGAGCCCAGGATGTGAGTGTGTTAATTAATGAATTAGCCGTTTAATTAACATAATTAGGCTTCATTATTTTCCTTGCATCTATCGTCAATTTTCGGGCAATTAAAGCGGAAGCTGGAGGAAGCTAGATCCAGGTCATCCCCGCCGGCGCGGGTGGGAACCCCCAGGCGTGACCCGAAACCGGGGTCCAGCCTGGAGTTTCGCGCGGACAGGGGTTAGTGGAGGCTCTGCGCATGCGCGCCCTCGCACCCACGTGCTCAGTCTCGTCCCCAACCTCCGCCCGGTTTAAATTTGCAATCGTTTGTAGAGCTCCTATTCGGTTCCTGGCAGGTGCGGTTGCAGCCAAAACAGGCAGGGAGAGCGAGGGAGATTGTTGGGGAGCCCCGAGGTCAGCTCCCAGGAGAGCGTTCAGGTAGACCCCCAGCAGCCTCGGGTCTACCTAGCGGCCAGCCAGGGAGGCCTGGGGGGCACACTCTGGCCGCGGGGTCCTTCCAGGAGGAGTCCGAGCGACCCCGGTCCGGTCCGGGCAGCCCTGCGTTCACCCTAGACGGCTTCCTGCAAGCGGTGTGCGTTGAGCCCTGCCGCCTGCCCTTAGAGGCCTGGGGGCGTGTGCGTGGTCTGGGGAGGCTCGCCGCCTGCACGCTGTCCCTGTGACTGCGTGTTCTCATCCTGCCTGCCGGGGGAGGGGCTGGCCAAGTCCTTGCCTCTCGCTCCGCACCCGAGATCCACGCACCTGACTCCTGCGAGTGCAGCTGGGCACCTGCCGTGGGTTCTGGCTTTGTCTCTTTTTGGTTTTGTCTGGGTGCACCCGGCACACTCTGCTTGGATTTCCCTTTAGATTTGATTTAGACCCGACAAATTCTACTTTGTTCCCTCCGAGCTCCTGAAAGTCACTTCCTCTCTCCCTGTCTCCCTCCTCTCTCTCCCGCTTGCCCCAAATTCCTGCTCAGAATAGCTTCTAGATCCCCATTTGCTTGTAGATCCCCATTCGCGCTGCAGATGAAAATGTTGAACAAGGCAGAGCCCCGGGGCCGGACACCAGAGACTGTCCCTAGATCTGCAGTACCTCAGCCGACAGCAACGTATGCAAATCCGGGACAGGGTAGACTTCCAAACTGCCCTCCCCCACCCCCGACGCCCAGGTCGTGGAGGTCACAGCCAGGCGACTGAAGGGAGCGGAGAAGAGGGTGCGAACTTCAGGTCTGCCTGAACCCGGCTCATCCTCAGCATCTGTGCCCAACACCACTGCCGTCCCAGGCTGCGGCCTCATCTCTGTTGCTTCCCAGCTGTGTGACCTGAGGCAGGTTCCTCCACCTCTCTGAGCTGCCACCTTCCCTGGAAGATGACCTCAGCCCAGTGCTATTACTGGGGCCCAGGGGGTGCTGCACGCACAATCAGCACTCAGGCGAGGTTGTCCCGGTCCCCTCCCATCTCACCGCATCACCACTGATAGGTCCTATGATGAACCCCATTTTTCAGGTGAGCAAACTGAGGCTGAGAGAAACCAAGCCACATGCCCAGGAGCACGGTCAGTAGGGGGCAGAAGGGGCTTGGCCTGCCTCCAGGGTGGGGCAGGCCCTCCCACGCCCAGCCTCTCCCAGAAGACTGGTGATGCCTGTGCTTTGGAGATTTATACAACGAGGAGACACATCACAAACCCAAACCAGATACAAAATATGGTACAATGGTGTCCGCGGGCTGTGAATACACAGCTGATAATCGTGATGGTCGAGGGGAAGGCCACCCAGTGCCGGAGAGGAGCCCTCGGGTCCAGCATTCGGGGACGGCCCTGAGGAGGTGATACTGAGCCCAGGCCAAGGCAGGGATCTGCAGGTGCAAAGGCCCTGGGGCAGCCGTCAGCCTGCCTGGTAGATGGGGAGGCAGGGGGAACAGGCAGGCTCAGTCATGGATGTTGGAGCTCAGAAGTTCGGTGATGGGGAGATCCCTGGGGAGGTGAGGGTGGCGGGGGGCCCAGCCCCCGGACTGCGGCGCTGTCCACACACAGGCCCTGGGGCACTCTCTGCAGGGAGCCGCAGCGGCACTTGCTGACTGGCTCAGGGCCAGGGTGCAGACGGCCTCCCAGCCTCGTGGCTGGCAGACGCGACCCAGCCCAGTGCCCACGGCCGGCTCACAGCACGGTGACGTCAGCACTGCAGTGTTCTCGTTCACAGACCCAACACAGCCCCCGTTCACGTCGTCAGAAAACTCCAGAAGCCCCCTGTTTGCGCCACCTGGCAATTGCCAGCTTGGGCCCGGCTCCGGTGCCGGCCGCGGAGCAAACCTTTGCGAGCTCTCGTCTCCTGTCCGCTTTGCCTTTGGCCCTCATCGCTGTTGAAGTGTGAGTGCGGGTACTTTTGATGCGCGTGGGGTAAGAAGCCTCCTGCGTGGGAGACGCAGGCCAGGAGTCCAGGCTGCAGACACAGCCCCCGCCCCTCCCCCGCCCAGAGCCAGGCCTGCTCAACCCAGAAGGCAACAAAGCTGAGGAAGAAGAGCAAGGCGCACATCACACGTGGGTCAAGTTCATGACCAGGCCCCAGGACAGCCCAGCCCGCGTCTACTGCCTCAGATGGAGCCCCCAGGCGCGCTGGCTGGGGCTCAGCACTGTCTCTGGAGTCGTGCGTCTTCTTGTTCTAGCAGGTTCTTTGGGTCCTCCACGCCCATCGCTGCGTGAGGCTCTCCCTGCGAGCAGTCCCACTCTGCTTTGAAAGTTTTCTTTTAGTTAAGTATTTGGGAGGCAGAGAGACACAGAGAGACTTTCCATCGGGTGGCTGACTCCCCAGACGCCTGCGGTGGGTGGGGCCTGGGGCCAAAGCTGAGACCCAAGAACTTACCCAGGTCTCCCTGGCGGGTGGCAGGGACCTAGCTGGCTGAGCCGTCGCTGCTGCCTCCCGTCTACATGGAAGCCTCCAGAGGCCGGGCTGGAATCCGGGCACTGATACGGGATGAGGGGATTTTAACCGCCAGGCCAAATGCCGGCCCTGGTTCTCATCAACCTCCTGCAGGTGGGCCTTCGGGCCAGTGTGGGCTTAAGTTGCACAGTCCTGGTCACGTGTGTGTCTTCTCGGGCCCGTGTGTGTGTGTGTGTGTGTGTGTGTGTATGTATGAACGCACCTGCATGCTTTAAGGAACATCTTTGTTTCTTCTTAAGATTTTTTTTTTTAAAAATTATTTATTTGAAAGGCAGAGATACAGAGAGAGGGAGAGACAGAGAGAGAGATCTTCCATCAGCTGGTTTCACTCTCCAAAATGACCAAAACAGCCAGAGCTGGGCCAGGCAGAAGCCAGGAGCTTCATCTGGGTCTCCCACCTGGGTGTCAGGGGCCCAAACACTTGACCCACCTTCTGCTGCTTTCCCAGGTGCATTAGCAGGGAGCTGGATCAGAAGTGGAGCAGCCAGGACTTAAATTGGTGCCCATATGGGATGCTGGCATTGCAGGTAGCAGCTTAACCCGCTACACCAAAACACCAGGCCCTCGATTTATGTATTTCAAAGGCAGAGTGACAGGGGGCGGGGCAGGGGTGGAGAATCTTCCATCCACCTATTCACTCCCCAAATAGCTGCAGTAGCCAGGGCTGGGCCAGGCTGATACCAGGAACCTGAAATTCCATCCGGGTCTCCCACGTGGGTGGCAGGGGCCCAAGCACTGGGCCATCTTCCACTGCCTTCCCAGGGCATGCTAACAGGGAGCTGCATCAGAAGCAGAACAGCGGGCACTTGAGCTGGTGTCGCAAGCTGTGGCTTAGTGGGCCGCACTGCTCCGGCCCCTGGCTTGCTTTTCTCGCGACTCTCCCTATTTGGCCTTAAAGCAGGTTTTCAGCCAGGGGTGGTTTTGCCCCCAGGGAGCAGTTGGCAGTGTCTGCAGACACTCTGGTTGCCACGCCTGGGGTGCAGCGGCGCCCAGGGGCGGAGCGCAGCCCCAGCCACTGCCAGCACGGAAGATCCGGCTGCAGAGCCCGCGGCGCCGGGGCGGGAAAGCGCCACTTCACAGGAACCAAAGGCAAGAGGGCTCAGCCACAAACGCGCCGGAAGCCGCTTTAAGGGGACAGCTGCCAGCTGGCCAGAGAGCCACACGGAGGAGGGCTCCAAGGAGTCGTCTCCTAGAAACAAAATCATCAGCCTCACCCGGACTAACCCACTCAGCGCTCTGCGGCTGCCAGCCCCAGACCCCCTCACTCCGCACCTCCACCCCCCCACCCCATCCAAGCCACCGGCCCCGCCCACCTGGGTCACAGCCCAAAACAAAGCCCCCTGCTGGGGCCCCTGCCTCCACCTGGGCCCTTCCAGATGACCTCCAGGCAGAAGCTTCTAGAAAGATCCACAGAGTACACAGGGTGACCCATCAATGCCTGGGGGCACCCTGCTGTCCCTGCCTCCTGTGGCTTAGGAGGTGCCCTTCTGGGAGTCTCTGCTCAGATACAGGCCCTTCTCGGTGGTCTCCAGGACACAAGAGGCTTTGCCCTTGTGGAGGGAAAGTGTTGCCCCTGGACCCAGCCCTGCCCACTGCCCCTGCAGCCTTGATCGGGGGCCACAGGCGGAACCTGTGGTTCCACCAGACTGGCACCTGCCAGTGAGGATGGCAGGGGCTCTGTCTGCCTGGCTGAGCGAGCCCAGGACCCCCCAGCGGGGTGGGCTCCCTGGGGCCTCTGCCTGGCGCAGTTCCCTGCTGAATGAGCCCAGGCCTCCCCCCGGACCGGGCTGAGCCCCCTGGGTGTCCAGAGAGCTCGTTATCCCGTCAGCCCCGAAGCTGCACCTGCTCTCCTGGTCTCTTGTGATCTCAATTAATCCGTCCTGCCCTGATTAATTAGCAGGGTTAATTATGACGGCTGCTGCTACTGAAGCTTGGCGAGAAAAACCCAGCCAAGCAGGGGAGTGGAGACCCAGCCTGGGGTGGGGCGGGGCACTTCTTCTGCCTGTTCCCTCTGGCTGCCCTGCCCTGCTGGGGCCAAGGTCAGGGACGGAGGAAGGCCAAGGCTGTTGGTGCGGTGACTCCTGGGGGCTGTGCCGCAGGGTTAGGCAGACATCTCAGGCATTGTTTGGGATGCAAACCAGCTGGGTTTAGCGCCTCTGACCCGGCCTGTGGGGTCACATCTGAATCCTAGGTGCCAGCCCTCTTCATGACCACCCAGGACCCCACCCTGGCAGGAAGCCCTTGGCCCACCCTTGCCCACCACCCACCTCCTTACCTGCCTTGCCCTGGAGACCCAAAGACCCCTGTGCCTGGGAGGCCCAGAGAAGAAGCTAAAGGTGGGCTGTGTCTGCACGTCAGTTGCCTCAGGGGCTCAGAAAGCACCCCGGCCTGCACACCCCCCCAGACCCCCCAAACACTGGCTCAGGACAACCCTGCAGCTGAGCTGCAGACCCCGCCCCGCCTGCCCGAGACCCCTGGGCCCTTCCCCATCTCCTGGTGTTTGCTGTGGTTCGAGTGTCCCCCTCCAAGGTTCATGTGCCGGGAGTCTGCTCCCCAGGGCCACCTTTGAGAGATGCCGGGGTCACGAGGCTGCACCCTCAGAAGGGATTAAAGTGGTGCTCTCAGGACCGGGCGAGTTCCCCCGGGAGTGCATTGTCCCAGCCCCGGCTTCCTCACTTGCACACGTGTCCCTTCTGTACGCAGCCAGCTCCCTTCTGTGCTCCGTGTGCTGTGACCCAGTCAGGGCCCCCTCTGCAGAGACGGCTGCTGGGATGTCCCAGCACCCAGAGTCGCGAACCAAATGAGCCTTTCTGTAGGCACAGCCTGGCACCAGGCGCTGTGGCACAGTGGGTTAAACCACGGCCTGTGGTGCCGGCATCCCGTTTGGGTGCCAGTTCGAGTCCCGGCTGCTCCACTTCTGATCTAGCTCCCTGTTAATGTGCCTGGGAAAGTAGAAGATGGCCCACGTGCTTGGGCTCCTGCACCCACATGGGAAGCTCCTGGCTCCTGGCCCAGCCCTGGCCAGTGCAGCCATTTAGGGAGTGAACCAGTGGAAACAAGACCTCTCTCTCTTTGTCTCTCCCTCTCTCTATAACTCTGCCTTTCAAATAAAATAAATAAATCTTTAAATAGAAAAAAGAAGAGACTAAGGCACCATCTCACCTCTCGGTGTCCACATCAACTCTCGGCTCTGCGCCTTCCTCGCCAGCCTGGAAGTCTGGAGCGGGTCGAGCCACCGGGCAAGCGTGGGTGCTCAGAGCACAGCCCCCATCCCGGCCGGACCCACCCCACCCACTCACGAGTGCGCGCCTCCTCTGGGCACCCATCTATTATCCTCCTCGCCAAAACGTGATCCATTATCGCCGCCTGCGCCTGGCAAAATGTATCATTACCTGCACTCGGCACTTCCCAGATCAATCCACTTCTTAAATGTAGTAATAGAGGAGAGGATTAGGTACTAGAAAACTCATTATGAAAATGGCGCACTCAAATTCTTTAAAGGTGATATTTCATAAAACACACCCGGCCTGCCGCGTGCCTCAATCATTCTTTTTAATAGCTCCGTAGCAGCCAGAAAATAAAGTATTCATGAAGATTGAAGAAGATGATCCCATGAACTTCAATTTAATTGGTGCAAATTAAAACGATCCATCTTTCCGTGCTGTCCGTCTATCTCCGATCAGCCCCACGCTGCACGTCCGGCACCCTGATTACAATTATCTTTTAATAGGAAAACTTGTCAGTTTTTGTGTGATTTACATAAGCTTGAGCAAACTTATGGGGATCAGATAGGGCCTTGGTGTGTGATTTTCTCTCCCAGCTCCCTGGCCCTGGGGAAGGCCGGGGTGGGGGCAGGAGAGACAGGGGCCGGCACGGTGGGGGAGGGGCCGGGCATGGATTCAGGGCTGGCACGAGACATTGGCCTCTGTCCCATCAGGTCCCGGCACCTGGCCACTTCCTTTCTCCAGGACCACAGCAGCTGCGCGTGGAACCTCATGAGGCCTCTGTGACGGTCATGGTCACTTTCTTTCTTTTTTTGACAGGCAGACTTAGAGAGAGAGGGACAGAAAGAAAGGTCTTCCTTCGATTGGTTCACTCCCCAAATGGCTGTTACCGCTGGCGCACTGCACCGATCCGAAGCCAGGAGCCAGGTGCTTCCTCCTGGTCTCCCATGCAGGTGCAGGGCCCAAGCACTTGGGCCATCCTCCACTGCCTTCCCGGGCCACAGCAGAGAGCTGGACTGGAAGAGGAGCAACCCGGACAGAATCTGACCAGGACTAGAACCCAGGGTGCCGGCACCACAGGTGGAGGATTAGCCAAGTGAGCCGCGGCACTGGCCATGGTCACTTTCAAGACCACAAGAGTGCCACTGACCCTCCCCGCCAGGAGGCCGTGCCCTGGTGATCTCTCTGGCCATTCACTCCCCACTGCCAACTTACACGAGCTCTGTGAGCTCTGCGTGGCTGCCCGTGCCCTTGAACAGCCTCGTGGAACAGACAGATGAGATTCTTCCCTGGGGATGAGAGGACCGGGAGGGCGAGTCAGCAAGGATCTCAGGGAAAGACAAGGCCGACCGGCAAAGGCAGGGCCGGCGCCATGGTGTAGCAGGTGCAGCCTCCACCTGTGATGCAGGGCGCCGGTTCCAGTCCCAGCTGCTCCACTTCCGATCCAGCTCCCTGCTAATGGCCTAGAAAAGCCGCGGAGGCCCCCCGCACCCACGTGGGAGACCAGAGGAAGCTGCTGGCTCCTGGCTTTGACCTGGCCCAGTTCAAGACATTTCAGCCATTTGGGGAGTGAACCAGTGGATACAAGACTCTCTCTCTCTCGCTCGCTCTCTCTCTCTCACTTTCTCTCTCTGGAATTTTGCCTTTCAAGTAAATAAAAAATAAATCTAAGAAAGGCAAAGGGAGGAGGAGCAGCTGCATGGGCCGGGAAGAGCATGTGATGGGGCAGCCGAGGGTGGGGGTGGGGGTGTAACTGACAAGAAACCCTCCTAGGAGCCCCAAGCCAGGAGCAGCCCCCAGGAAGCAGGGGGGAGCCTAGACGGCATCCACAGAGATATGTCAGCTACAAAGAGGGAGGCGATCACACCTCCCCGACCTGTGCTCTCCCGAACAGCTCCCAGCGTTCATGCACCCGCCCAGGCACCTGTGTGGTAAACACAGACGGCACTGCTGCCAGGGGCCAGCGGACTCAGCGGGGCCCCACCAGCGCGGCCGCCCTGGGCCGTGCCCCTGGGCCAAGCTGTCTGCCCGTTCTCAGCCTGTTCCAGCTTTGTAAGGAATTCCTCATCACACAGGAGGGGCGCCCACACACGGTCGCTACAGCGACGCAGGCCCAGGGCCCCAGGCCACCTCCTCCCTGCATCCCGCTTCTCTCTGGAGGTAGCGCCTGCCAGTCAAGCATGTGTCGTTCCAGATTCTTCTCCACGCTTTTGTAGGCACGTGGATCCACCCAACTTCACAGGCACCTCCAGGTGCACAAAAGAAACTTCGTGCACAGCCCGCGTTCCTCCCAAGTTCACGTCCCCAGTGCCGCGGGGACCGCCCAGCAGAGGTGGAGGCCGCTTCCACTGGCACTGTGGGCCCTGTCCTGAGCTCCGGGCCACTGGGCTGTGGCAGAGCAGCTCCGCCAGCCCCTTCCGGCCTGGGAGCCTACGATTCCTTGTTGTTCACGCGGGAACGCAGGGGCCTGCCCACTGGGCTGCTGAGAGCCAGGCTGGGCTCACCAGGCTGAAGTCCCCCCCTCCACACACACAGACAAGGACACTGAAGCCAGCGTCACCCGAGTCTAGGCCTCAGTGTCCCCTGCAGGCTCCGCACCATGGGCACAGATCCCGCCTCCCCCGCGGCTCCATGGGCAGGAGGTGGGTGGGGGCCGCTGTGGTCAGCCTGATCCCACAGGCCTCGCCCTCCCCCCCAGCTTCTCTTTGTCCCCCACCCACCCCCCACAGACTGGGTACAACCAACATTGCTTTTTCTCAAGTAGCTAAAGTTGCCAAAACCTTACAGAGAGGGGACTAGCCATGGAACGCACCACAAATCCTCATTAAGGAATGATCCAACGGGGGCTGGTGCTGTGGCCCAGCAGGTTAAGTCTCCACCAGCATCCCATACGGCCACTGGTTCCAGTTCCGGCTGCTCCACTTACGATCCAGCTCCCTGCTAATGCCCCTGGGAAGGCAGCAGAGGACAGCCCAAGTGCTTGGGCCCTCCGCAGTCACGTGGGAGACCCAGATGAAGCTCTTGGCTCCTGGCTTCTGCCTAGCACAGCTCTGGCCATCGCGGCCATTTGGGGAGTGAACAAGTGGATGGAAGGCCTCGCTCTATCTCTCCTTCTCTTTGTAACTCTTTCAAAAAAAAAAAAAGAGAGAGAGAGAGAGAGACAGAGAGAGGTCCTCCATCTGCGGGTTCTCTCCCCAAATGGCCGCAACGGCCAGGGCTGTGCCTGAAGCCTGGAGCTTCCTGGTCTCCCACGTGAGTGCAGGGGCCCAAGCACTCGGGCCATCCTCCACTGCTTCCCCAGACCACCAGCAGGGAACTGAATCGCAGGTGGAGCCTCAGAGACTCGAACCGGCGCCAACCCCCAACAGTCACTACTTCTTGGGCATTTCTACCAAAACTCACCCGTGGGGCCCGCCCACGCCGCAGCCCGCAGTCTCCCCACGGGCCTGAGAAGCAGGTGCCTGCTCCCTGATCATCCCCGCGGACAAACCATCGCATCAGGCCCCAGAGGCCTCCTCGTGCTGACCCAGAGGTAAGCGGTTACTGGATCAGAGAGATGCATAGCAGAGCCCACCAACCCGCCCCCGCCCCCCGCAGATGTCACTGGCCCTGCAAATGTCCCATGAAGCCAGTGTAGGCCGCTGGCCTCCCACTGACAGGTGGCTGGGCCTGGTGGAGCAGGTGGCTCCCAACCTCGCGAGGCCAGAAAGGAGAGAGGTGGAGGAAGGGCACGGGGCCCTGACGGCCTCGGACCGGAAGTGACGCAGGCCCAGATCAATGGGCGGAGCTAGCCACATGGCCTCAGCCTCTCTGCACCATGTCAGACAGCACCTGCCACCCTCATCAGACACCAGCTACCAGGGCGGCCCCATCTTGGCCTGTGACCCTCCAAAACTGGAAAGCCGAAACCAACTCCTTCCTTCCGCGGGTATCTGTAGTGCAGGAACAGAAAGCTAACCAATGCGCTGGCTTTTCTGAAACACGAAGATTAGGGCCGGGCAGTTAGCCTGCGATGAACACACCTGTGTTCACTCCCCAGCCCTGGCTCCCGACTCCGGTTTCTCGCTAATGCAGACACTGGGACTCGGCGGTGACGGCTCACGTAACTGTGCTCCTACCACTCACGTGGGGGCCCTGGAGTGAGGTCCCCGTGCCAAGCTCCCGTCTGGGCCAGTCCCAGGTGTTGTGGGCACTGGGGCAGTGAACCAGCGAGTAGGAGCTCTCCCTGTCTCTCTTGCTGCCTCTTAAATATTTATTTTATTTTATACGCACACATATGTAAGTTATAACATCCACGCACAGTGGGCATTCTCGTGACCAGATATTTGCATACACCCTCCCACACACACACATGCGCACTCGGAGGACATGGGTGTGTGGGGGCCCGTTTGAGTTTATCCACAGAAGCGCTGGCAAGACGTGCTTGCTTATAGAGCCAAAACTGGAACTGACACAGAAACAAATGGCGAACTCCTCTTCGGAAGTGTCAAGATCATGGAAGACCCAGAAAGCCTGGGGGACTGTTGCAGGTTTGGGAGCCTCCACGCGGGCTGTGTAGCACAGCGAGCAGCGCTGTACCCGTGCGACTCCCTGGTTTTCACCAGAGCACCATGGCTGGGTCCGGTGTGAGGAGTGGAAGCGGGCACAGCAGGGTGACCTGGCCCCTCTCCTCTAAAGCCCACTCCAGAAACAACGGGAGAGATTCCATGGAGAATCCTCAAAGCCCCATTCAGCTCCCTGCACTGTAATTCAGTCCGCATTCAGAAGCCCAAAACTATTCAGAACACACACCTATCTTACACCCCAAATCACACACACACGGTAGGACACGCTGTAACTCATTGTAAATGTGGCCAAATCGCTTTCATTCTTCCATCGATAGCTTGGGTTTCCACATGCCCCGTGGGTAAAACTTCCCGAATCTTCCTCTGGGATAAGGCCGTCTTCCAAAAGGGAATAGCAAGTGCACGGTACCAGCTGCTGGTGCTTCTCTCGGCCACACGGCGGCGCTGTTGAAGACTGGACCGGCACAGCTTGGGACCGGTGCTTGCCCTCGGGGCTTTCCCCAGGCCAATCAGGCTCCCCCTCAGCTTAGGGCTTTCTCCTTCCCACCCCCAGGCTCATCCACTGTGCCCCAGCGCATAACACTGGGCCGGGGAGAGCTTGTAGCCCGGCTGGAACCCGAGTCAGTGCCAGTCAGGAGTGGGCCTGTGGCTGCCCCAAGTCTGGGCTCTAACACGGGGCCCTGGGGCCTCAGCGGTCTGCATCCTCTCACCCCGCCCGTCCCTCAGGGGTCACCCTCAGCCCTTTGCCCGGTAAAGTAGGGGATGGCCTGTTGCCGTCCCTAGACCAGGGCAGGGGACATAGCTATGACCAAGGAGCTCCTTCCAGGGCCCTCCCGTTGGCTGTCGTCCTACCCAGACCCCCTCCCACGCCCCTCCCCAGCCTGTCCACCGAGGACCTGTTCACACACATAGGCTTTCGGGGTCTGGAGCCAGCTCTCTCTCAGTCGGGGATGGGGGAGGAGAATGAAGGAAGAGAGAGAGAGAGCGAACAGGCCTGGCTCTGGGCTCCCAGGAGGAGTGGGGGTGTGGAAGGGCTGAGGGCCATGGGTGCCCTGGGCCCGGACTTTATCTCCAGAAGCCGTGGCCACTGTCCACCCGCAACCCCTCCTCCGGGGAGGTGCCCTCACCCCAGGGACTGACTGGCAGCCAGCAGCGGGGCTGTTGCCTTGGCATAGAGGGAGGGAGGGCCAGCCCTGGGGTGCCGCAGGGGCCCCGGCTGCGGCTGGACACGTTCTCACCTAGGAGCCCCTGCCCCCAGCGCTGCCCCTCAGCAAGCCTGAATCCCTGAGCTGTGGGCTGAGCAGGACGCGGGTGCTCAAATACAGAATGTCCTAAACTGGGGGTGCTGAGAGGGTGGGAGCTGGGTGCACTTGTGCCTGGGAGGTGGGACGAGGGGAGGTCCTGGGGTCCCGGGCTGTGCCATGGGAAGGTAGCCCTCATCGAGGACTGGGCCCAGCCCCTCTCCCTGCCTCCTTGGCGTGCCGGCCGAGTCCCCCTCCACACGGCCCCACCAGTGCCCTCCCCACATGGCTGAGCCAGCGGCGCCCACCCAGTCTTGGACTGAGTTCCTCCAAATCCATGGGCCAAAAATTCCCTTGTTCCTTAGAACAGCCTGTGGCAGGTGTTCGGCTATGCGGTTGGGGGGAGCCGACTGCTCCACCCTCTTTCCGTGTCTGCTGCTCCGGATCTCAGCCAAACCAGCACTGCCGCAGCCCAGCAGCGCAGGGTGGAGTGGCCGGGCTGCTCTGAAGACGGGCGCTTGCCGGCTGCCTACAGGTGACCCCATCTCTGCGGTCACGGGGAACTAACTGATGGTCCGTGGCACGCGCGGGCCCGCCGTCTTCCACCTGCAGCCGACCAAGCCTCTGCGGTGACTCAGCGGTTTGCTGAATGCGGTGGGTTCTCTGAGCAGATGCTCCAAGGAGGGGGATGACGAGTTCAGAGCAGTCGATCCCTGGGCCAAGTGAGTGTGAAAGCTGGAGGGGCTTCCGGGCAGCGCTGAGAGCAACCCTTGGCTCCTGGAGCCGGAGGGAGCCTGGGCCGAGGTCAAGGCGTGGGCAGTGGTCAGGAGAGCAGAAGCTCGGCGGATTCAAGCCGGAGCCCTGGTGGTCCTCCCATGGCAGGGCAGGAAGGAGTGGGTTCTGGCTTCCCGGGATGGGGCCTGCAGGCAGATGCGCTTGAGAAACCGGAACTCCGGAGCCCCCAGGGCACCTGCAGAAGTGGGAGGACTCCTGCCGCCTCCCCCCGGCTGCCCCTCCAACAGGACAGCTGTCCTTGCTGAGAGCAGGCCCCCATGCTGCCGGCCCCATAGCTAGGTCAGACTGAGCGAGTTGGGTTCACCAGCCAAGGAGAGGATCTCGGGGCCCTGGGACTGCCCGGATGGCTCTTGGAAACCTGGGCAGAGGGCTCCCCTCAGATGGAGGTGCAGGCATGGCCATGCCCAGCTGACGGGGGAGTGGGAGGTGAAGGGCTCAGAGCAGGGAGCGCACCAGAGTGGACCCCGTAAGGCCCAAGGCACCAGCTGCCCGCGAGCCTCAAAGCTCCTGCCCTGCGCAGGAGAGGCAGCAACACGGCTGAGGGGGCGCCAGGGTCCTCACAGCAGGTGCCGGGATTCCTGGGGTCAGGAGAGGCAGGGGGCCAGCAGGCAAGGCGCCACGCTTCCTCTCTAGGTCTCTACAAACAGGAAGAAAGGAGGAGGAGGCAGAGGCCAGGTCCCTCCGCCCCACCCCCCACCCCCCGCCACCGCCCCGGGAAACACCATCTCCGCCCCAGTTCCAGGACCTGAGGGAGAGGCTGTGCCAGCAACAAGACCCCGCAACCCCACAGCGACCGTCACCGCATCCGTGCCCTGCACCTGCCCCCGCAGTCCCTGCCCCCAGCCAGGATACAAAATCGTAAGGAATTTTAGGAGGAGAGAGCACTCTGCGCAGCAGCTGAGACGTACGCACCTCCACCGAGGCTCTGGGCTGAGTCCCGGCTCTGGGCTGCGTCCCGGCTCTGGGCTGAGTCCCGGCTCTGGGCTGCGTCCCGGCTCTGGGCTGCGTCCCGGCTCTGGGCTGAGTCCCGGCTCTGGGCTGAGTCCCGGCTCTGGCTCCTGACCCAGCTTCCTGCTAATGCGCATCCTGCAAGGCAGCAGCTCAAGTGACTGGGCCCCTGTCACCCACGTGGGAGACCCGAACTGAGCGCCCAGCTCCCAGCTTTGGCCCTGGCCCAGCCCAGCCAGGCTAATCCTCCACCTGCGGTGCCGGCACACCGGGTTCTAGTCCCAGTCGGGGCGCCGCATTCTGTCCCGGTTGCCCCTCTTCTAGGCCAGCTCTCTGCTGTGGCCAGGGAAGGCAGTGGATGGCCCAAGTGCTTGGGCCCTGCACCCCATGGGAGACCAGAAGCACCTGGCTCCTGCCTTTGGGTCAGCGCGGTGCGCTGGCCGCAGCGCTTCAGCCGCGGCGGCCATTGGAGGGTGAACCAATGGCAAAAGGAAGACCTTTCTCTCTGTCTCTCTCTCTCACTGTCCACTCTGCCTGTTAAAAAAAAAAAAAAAAAAAAAAAAAAAAAAAAAAAAAAAGAGTGAACCAACGGATGGGATCGCTCTCTGGTTTGCTTGCTCTTTCCCACTTGCTCTCTCCCCTCCCCAAATTAGTTATTAAAAAATAATAAAACTGGGGGCCGGCGCCGCGGCTCACTAGGCTAATCCTCCGCCTAGCGGCGCCGGCACACCGGGTTCTAGTCCCGGTCGGGGCGCCGGATTCTGTCCCGGTTGCCCCTCTTCCAGGCCAGCCCTCTGCTGTGGCCAGGGAGTGCAGTGGAGGATGGCCCAGGTGCTTGGGCCCTGCACCCCATGGGAGACCAGGAAAAGCACCTGGCTCCTGGCTCCTGCCATCGGATCAGCGCGGTGCGCCGGCCGCAGCGCGCCGGCCGCGGCGGCCATTGGAGGGTGAACCAACGGCAAAGGAAGACCTTTCTCTCTGTCTCTCTCTCTCACTGTCCACTCTGCCTGTCAAAAAAAATAAAAAAATAAAAAAAAAAAAATAAAACTGGGCCGGCGCCGTGGCTCACTAGGCTAATCCTCCGCCTAGCGGCGCTGGCACACCGGGTTCTAGTCCCGGTCGGGGCGCTGGATTCTGTCCCGGTTGCCCCTCTTCCAGGCCAGCTCTCTGCTGTGGCCAGGGAGTGCAGTGGAGGATGGCCCAGGTGCTTGGGCCCTGCACCCCATGGGAGACCAGGAAAAGCACCTGGCTCCTGGCTCCTGCCATCGGATCAGCGCGGTGCGCCGGCCGCGGCGGCCATTGGAGGGTGAACCAATGGCAAAGGAAGACCTTTCTCTCTGTCTCTCTCTCTCGCTGTCCACTCTGCCTGTCAAAAAAAATAATAATAATAATAAAACTAAATTTTACTCCAGGACAAGGACTAGTGCCACTTCAAAGGTTTGAAAGATGCAGAGGGGCTCTGCTAGCCATCAAAGTCCCACTTCCTTCAGCAGCCCAGGGAAGAGGCATGTGCATGGAGGGGCCTAGGGAACTGGGCACCTAGGAGGGGGTCTCAGCGCCCAGCAGCCTGTTGAGGGCCTCCAGGTAGCGCCTGCAGCGGCAGAGACGCGGGGTGGCCCGGCAGCAGGTGCCACCGTCTCCAGCCTCAGCGCCCCACCCTGAGCTTGTGAATGGAGCAGCACAGGGGTGAGGCTCCCTTGCATGGAGGCAGAGCCTTCCACCTGCCAACAAGACAGAGTGACAGGAGGACTGCACACGCACAGCCGCGCTTGGAGCAGGACAGAGTCTGGCGTGCCTCGCAGTGGGGGAGGCGGCCTCACTGCGGTGCCCTCTTGGACACCTCCGAGGCTGGAGAAAGGAGGTGTGGTTGGTGCCTGGGTCTGGGAGCAGAGGGGTGCAAGCAGGAGCGCCTGGCTCACCGCCACCCCATGGCCCACATGGCACTCTGGTCCCCATCACATTGGGCTCTGCGCTCTAGAGATCCTGGCACGTTGACTTGCTGGCTTGAGCCTCTGTTTTCCCACCTGCTAAGTGGGCGTTCACAAAGCTTCTTGCCAAGGGGGCTCAGGGAGGTGATTAAGTGCACAAAAAGTCACGTGGCAAGTGGCCTGCAAGTGGCAACGGCCGCCGTCACCGTCACTGGTGTCATTATTTGAAGGGGGTCAATGTCAAGACAGCCTGGGACCAGGGAGCTGGCACAAGCTGTAGCCCAATTCTGGCCTCTTCCTCGCGGGACACCCGGAAGTACTTCCGCATGGCCACCTTGCCTTGCTCATGGTGCCCATGAAGCCTGGTTCGTTGGGGGTTGGTTTAAAAATATGTATGTCTTGGGGCTGGCACCGTGGCTCACTTGGTTAATCCTCTGCCTGCGGCACCGGCATCCCATATAGGCGCTGGGTTCTAGTCCTGGTTGCTCCTCTTTCAGTCCAGCTCCCTGCTGTGGCCCAGGAGTGCAGTGGTGGATGGCCCAAGTGCTTGGGCCCTCTACCCGCATGGGAGACCAGGAGGAGGCACCTGGCTCCTGGCTTTGGGTCGGCTTAGCGCCGGCTGTAGCGGCCGTTTTGGGGGTGAACCAATGGAAGGAAGACCTTTCTCTCGGCTGGCGACACGGCTCACTAGGCTAATCCTCCGCCTTGCAGCGCCGGCACACCGGGTTCTAGTCCCGGTCGGGGCGCCGGATTCTGTCCCGGTTACCCCTCTTCCAGGCCAGCTCTCTGCTGTGGCCAGGGAGTGCAGTGGAGGATGGCCCAAGTGCTTGGGCCCTGCACCCCATGGGAGACCAGGAGAAGTACCTGGCTCCTGCCATCGGATCAGCGCGGTGCGCCAGCCCAGCACGCCGGCCGCGGCGGCCATTGGAGGGTGAACCAACGGCAAAGGAAGCCCTTTCTCTCTGTCTCTCTCTATCACTGTCCACTCTGCCTGTCAAAAAAAAAAAAAAAAACAACCTTTCTCTCTGTCTCTCTCTCTCATTAACTCTGTGAAATAAATAAATTAATAATAATAATAATAATAAATATGTATGTCTCTCTTTGAAAGGCAGAGTTCAGAGAGAGAGAGAGAGATCTTCCATCCACTGGCTCACTCCTCAAATGACCACAGGAGCCTGGAATTCCATCTGGGTCTCCCATGTGGGTGGCAGGGACCCAAACACTTGCGCCATCCTCCGCTGCCTTCCCAGGTGCATCAGCAGGCAGCTGGATCAGAAGTGGAGCAGCCGGGACTCAAACCGGCGCCCATATGGATGCTGGCGCTACAGACGGCGGCTTAACCCGCTGCGCCACAGCACCAGCCCCTAAAGCCTGGCTTTATTCCCTTGGGAAAGAAGATCCCGGAAAGCTCCTCTGAGGGCTGGGCAGTGTCCCCCCCCGCCCCCTGCACAGCCGGTGAGCCCACCCCACGCCCCCTTTCCCAGCCGTGGAAGCTTCTCCTACGCCAGCCTCCATTTTATTATCAGCCAAAGATTTCATGAACACTGCCAAGAACTGATATTCAGAAATAAGTATGTAAATCCTTTGTAAATGTATGCTAATTACTTATTTTTAATTATAATGTAAATAAGTAATTACTGAATAATTTTAAAGTATTTACACGGGGGTGTGTGATTTAGACACTAACTTGTTATAAGATATAAAAACTATAAATTATACAGTAATTACGGCCCAATTTACATGCTAAGGCCAAACACAATTACGTAGCAAGAAAAATATAAACAATCAGGTAATTCCGCAGTAGTTACAGTGTAATAACCAAGCTGCTTCTCCAGCTGAGCAAGGGTCTGCCCGCCCCTCCCCCGGGCCCAGGCAGGCCGCGGGGTGGGCGTCGCCAGGGAGCCCAACCCGTCTTGTCTCCCAAGGAGCGAGTTAATCCCAAATAAGAAAGCCACCACCACAGACTGCTGAATGTGGCTCTGTGTAGTGTCCCCTTCTGTCCCCGCCCCGTGTCCCCATCGGCCTCGCCACGCCCCTGCCCCGTGTACCCCACCTGGGTCCCAAACCCCCAGCTCAGGGCTTCCCAGCGCTGAGTCCTCGCCCGACCCTCCTCCGCAGCTCCTGCCCGGCTAATGCCTCCTCCAGGCTGCCCCCAGCCCCCAGCCTTACCTGGGTGGGGGGGTGCTGCGGGCAGAGGTGAGCCTGAGTCGTCGTGCTGAGTCCTCGTGGCTCTGCACTGACACCTGCTCTGCTCACCCATTCTGCTGACAAGAAAACTGAGGATCACGGAAGCCCAGGATCTGAACAGGGCCCCCTCCTCTCCCTACTTAGGGCACTGTGTCTCCCTAGGGACCCAGCCCCAGGCAGGAAGAGTGACCTCACAGAAGGACCAGTCCCATAGCCCCTCCCCCTGCCCCTGCACCCCCTGGGAAGTGGGGGTCACAGAACTACTGACCCCAGAGGCCTACCATCACCCCTGAACGCCCTGGGGTGTTTGCCCCATGAAGCCTCACTGCCGGTGAGCCCGGGGAGGCAGGCGGTGTGGCCCAGGGCAGTGCCCGCCCCTCTCTGAACCTGTCACCATGCAAGGGGCCTCTGTGCTTTGTCGGGTGACTGTGTCAGTGGGGGGCACGCACCAGACCAGCGAGCCCCGCCCCCTGCCCCCAGCACCACGGAGCACCTGCTGCGGGCCTCCCACGCCTGCCAAGTCCGTCCCCACGGGCAGGCGCTCAGAAGCTGCAGGCCCCCAGCGACCTCACGGTGGACCTGGGGACTTCACCTCTGTGAGGTTCCCATGAGCACGCGGGACCCACGCCAGCACCTTCCTTTGCAAACCCGGCCGGCAGCTGTCACACAGACGGCAGAATCCTGTAGAGACCAGCACGCCTCATGCCCTCTGCCCCCAGGCTGTGCTGTCTGTCATGCACAGTCTTCAGCAAGGACTTAGGGGCCTCAGCAGGATGCGGGGCCTTGAGGGCCCTGCCAATCGGGCTCTGCAGGTGAGGAGGTCATCTCAGCCATCCCCCTGCCTCTGCAGCAGCTGGTGGAGCACAGAGAGAGCCAGGCAGGATGGCCTCCCTTCTCTCTGACCACGGAAGGGGCTGATTATCCCATGGACGCAGGTCCAGGGAGGGTTGGGGGGGCAGAGGCCACATAGCCTGAGCACCCCATGGCGCTGAGTCTGGGGGCTTGCCCTGAACCATCAAGTTCACATCTTTCAAACAAGCCAGGACTGTGCCAGCTGCCATCAGCCGGTCCAGGTGTGGTCCAAAGCCAGCGCCAGCATGGGGAGGCTGCGGTTTCGGCCAAAGCCACGAGCACAGAAGCCGCCACGCGCAGCCACTTCACAGCCCAGGAACGCGCCAGTCCCCGGGGTGATATTTTTTTATGGCCAGTGCTGGGTGCTATTCATTTTATTACACTTCTGCCTGTTCCTTTTGTTGCGGGCGCATAAGCACTGCGGTCAATTCCAGCTCCCGTGCCCCTGCATTTCAGACCCCTGGCCAGCCAGCGCGGCGCTGAGTGGTTACTGGGGAAAGTGCTTGGCTAATAAAATGCATAAAGCAGAGATAGGGAAATCAATGCCTTTCTTAATGACACTTCGCCATCTTTCACACGCTCTCCCAGGCAGGGCAGCCTGCCGGAGCCGGCTTCAGGAGGGCCACGTGGGGCGAGTGCCATGGGGGCTGGGGGCCAGCTGGCCCGGAACCTGGACCCTGGCCCTCGTGGGGCAGGAGCCAGAGACCCCCCAACCCTGGCAGCTGCTGGTGCCAGAGCTGGAGACGCAGGGTTGGAGAGAGGGGTCCTCCTGGGTGCTGGAGCAAGCCACTGCGTCCTCTGACCCTCAGTTTCCTCATCTATAAAATGGGCCCAGCGGCCCCTCCCTCTGAGGGCTTGGAGAGCATGCAGGGAGAGCACCAGCATCACCCCATGGCACCAAGCACGGGGCCTGCCCAGGCTGGGCATCTGCCCGCTGCTGCCCGTCCGCGGCACAGACACCTGGGCCGTCTGGGGGAGTCCTCGGTCCCCAGCCCCTGGAAAGGCAAAGGCCTTTTTCGGAGCTAAGCCTGGAAAAGAGGGGCTGCCTCCCGCAGCCCACCGGGCTCCCCCCAGCACATCTCATTCTCGACCAGGCACTGACGCCACCCCTGATCCCTGGGCGGCCCACGTCCAGCAGCCAGGTCCACCCAGTCCCCTGCTCCAGAGCCTCGGCCAGCTCCCATCACTCAGGCCAAAGCTGCCGGCTCCTTGGCGCAGCCCCACCCAGCTCTCGGCCACCAGCCTCCTCCCTGCACCAGCCCTGCGGCTCTCAAACATTGCTGCCCACTTCCGGCCTCTAGGCCTTTGGTCCTGCAGGCCCCGCCTCTGCCACGCCCTCCCCAGGGCTCAGACCGAGAGGCCCTGCTTCCAGGAGGTTCCCTGGCACCCTCGCTCCTTCCTCTCCCATTCCCGCCATGGAGGTAGCCCTGGCTCCCTGGCGCCCGGCCAGGGCCGGCTCAGTGCTATGGTCCCACCCGCATCTGGGGCTGGGCTTGTCTAGCCCCAGGCAGGCACCTACAGCATTGTGCTGGATCCTTAGCCAACCCAGGAGGTCATTACGCCCATTTCACAGATGAAGACGCTGAGCCCGAGAGGGGAGAGTACAGGCGCCGGGGGACCAGGTGAGTGAGTGGCGTGGCAGGGCTGTGCCAGAGAGAAGGCAGCCGTGGAGGACTGCACGCCCTTCTCCGAGAGCCTCAGCTCCCCTCCCGCTGCCAGCAAGCTTAAAATAGAGCTTCCTCACCAGGTCTCTCCTGTGACCCCCAAGGGTGCCCAGGACCTGCCAGGAGGGAGCAGAGTCCCCACGGTGGGCAAATGGGAGGCCCTTTACCTCCCAGACCTCAGTCTCCGCCTCTGTAAAATGGGCCCAGACGACTCTGCTTGCCAGGGCTGTGGAAGTGAAGAGGAATTAAATGACATCATTCATTCATCCGGTGCCCTGAGCCCCGGAACAAGGAGCTGATGGGAACTGGAGCAGCCCGGGTGGGGGGTCTTTGGGAGGATCCTGGACAAGGGGGCAGCACCCCAGGCCTAGGCCACCCCTTCCTCCCTCCCAGCACCTCCATGAGCGGCAAAGGCAGTGGAGAGCCCACGCTGGGAACAAACGGGGGGTCTCCTCCCCAGGCCCCTGCAGCCGGGCCCTGCAGCACTCCTCCCTAGCCCCCCCACCCCGCCCCCGGGGCACACATAATCCCAGCGCCTACCAGCACACCCAGGCCTGGCGTGCAGCTTGGCAAATATTGGACTTTATTAATTTAATTTAATTAAACTTTATTAACCTTTATTAAAAATAAACCCTCATTAAAATTCTCATTCCCGTCTCGGGCACAGGCGGGGGTGGGGCGCTGCCTCCTCACTGGGCTGGTTAATTGTCACCCGGAGAGAGGCAGTGGCGTCCTGGGCCTGGTCCGGGACAGGACGGGAGCTGGACCTGGAGGCAGAGGGGCCGGGGGGGGTGGGCGGCTGACATCCAGGGATCCAGCTGGCCTGGGGGGCCGGTCTGGGCGGCTCCGGGTACCAGGCCTCCCCTGCACAGCGGCCAGGCCCGAGAGGTTGGGCAGGAGGGCAGGCAGGTTTCTGTCCCACACATGGGCGTCCCAGAGCCTAACAGCCGAGCTTGACCCATGGGAGCATTTGGAACACACAGAAAAGCACCAAAGGCCCTCCAGCTCCCCACGACAGCTGTGCACCTGAGCTGGGGGCAGGCTCCCTCCCGCATTTCAGGGGCCGGCCCCCTCTAGACAAGTGCGGGGCCCATGCCCAGCAGTCACTGAGCACCCACTGGGTGCTGGGCCCTGCCCGGAGCGCCGCGTAAATGACATCCTTCAGTAACACCCGAGGTGAGGCATAGTGTGCCCATTCTCAGAGACGCAGACTGAGGCTCAGGAGACACTGGGCCTTGCCCATGGCCATAGGGCTGAGGGGCACAGGCCAGACAGAAACCTGGTGCCCTTGCTCTCGCCCACCCACCAGCCTCATCTTTGTGCGAGCTGAGGAAGACGGAGCTGGTGCCTGGGGAGGGAAGGGCGGACCGCTGACGGGCAGAGCGGCCAGCCTCGGTGGCCCCAAGAGCTGCGGCCTCAGAGGTGCCCCAGTGGGAAACAACTGGCCTTGGACAAGCAGGGGGAACTGGCCCCCCAGCGGCAGTGGGCCCAGGTGCTGCCTGCACCTGCCAGCGCTCCCTGGACAGCGGCCACGCCCCCGACAGGTCACGCTTCCCTCACCCACGGAAGCCAGGAAGCAGGCGGGCCGCTCTAATGATGCCCCGCAAGGCCGCTCCTTAACAGTTCTTGGCCTCCGCACAAACCCGTGCAACTCAGCAGGGGGAGGCCTGCGAGCACCGAGCACCGAGCACCAAGCACCGCGCCCGCAGCTTCGGCTCGGGGCCGAGAGGTGCTGGGGTGCTTCCGTGCAGAGAGACGCGGAGCTGGCAGGCGTCTGGGGGCGGGGGGCGCGCTGCTAGGCCCTGCCAGGCCACGAAGGCGGGCGGCCGTGGCCCCGCTCGGCCCGACGTCCTCCGCCCCCGGGCTGGCTGTCTCCCCGCCCTCGGCTTCTCCACGTCCCCAGGCGCGGCGCGGCCTGCCCAGGGCTGGGCACCCACCTGCAGCCACTGCGGGGGGCCGCGGTGCCTGGGCCCCCGGCCTGGAGAGCAGCTGATTGGCCCAGGTGGGAGAAGGTGCCCAGCCCGGGTCCAATCAGCCCGGGCCGGGGCGGAGTCATGGGCGGCCCAGCTGGCCCGCGGGGTGTACCCGGGGGGCACGCGTGACCCTGCGTCCCCACGCTGTGCTGTGGCTCTGAGAGTTCGTGGTCGTGCTGGGGCCGACAGGGGCAGAGCCCGAGGTACAATCCCTCCCCGTTCTCGAAGAGTCCCCGCTGGGGACCCCCGGGGGCGGGGGGGACGTGGGTGCGGAGGGACCCACCCAGAGGCAGAGCCGCGCCCAGCCGTGCCTGGGCCCCACACCTTCTCCTGCCGCATCCCCAGGTCTCGCACCCCCAGGTCCTGTCCCCAGGGCGCCCCAGTGGCAGGAGGACCCAGGCAGGGTCCTTGTCCTGGCCAGGGAGAGGCGCGGCTGGGGAGACTCCTGGCCAGGCCAGCGCAGAGGTCAGAGCCGCTGGTGTCCACCACCTCGGCCTGTGGCCCCAGTTTTCAGAGGCCCCAGCTCGGGCACCTGATCTGAAATAGGCCCCTGGTGTCATCCCAGCCCCGCGCCGACCAGCTAGGGCGCGCTCCCGGGCCTAATTAGCCCATATTTGGTCAATAAGCCATTAACACAGCGCCTCGGATGTTAATAACCGTTTCATGGAAAAGTCGGCGTAATTTATGAGATCAACACTGGTTAGCAAAATTAATAAATATTTCATTCCGCGAGATTTATCCCGGCAAGCTCCCGACAGGTGGCCGGAGGGCCCGGGGCCGCCCGGGGAGCCGGCTGTCAGCACAACGGAAGACCCGGCTCCCGTGTGGGCCGATAAACATTTGCCTCGAATCCGATGGCCATAAATCCGCAGGCTGGACCAGGGAGTCCAGTCAGACCTGACTTCACAGTGTGTTCGGACCATGAACGATATTTATATAGATGGTCTGGCAGGGCGGGTCCGCGACGCTGGGCGGGGCCCTTGAGAGTGGCCCAGAGGCCACCACATGCAAGAGCCCAAAGGGGCCGCTCTCAGAGCCCCAGGGGGGCGGCAGCTCCTGGAGGCGGAACTATGACTTACCCCCCCCCCCCCCACCCGCTGTCCACAACTTGAGTTTTCTCACCTGGGAAATGAGCGTGGTAACTCCAGGGCTGCTCCGGGGACCGTCACCCGGGAAGCACTCGGCCAGGGGGCTGCTGTCTCCCCCGTGGGAGAAGCCTCCTTACCTTAGAGTCCATTACCCCCCCAGGTGCCCAGCACTGCACGTGAACCTGTAGGGTGAGCACTCTGGATATCCCTGTCTCCCAAAAGGGGAAACTGAGGCCCTGAGAGGTCAGGTGTCTCAGGTGTCTTCCCCTGGGGGTGCAGCCCAGCACGGAGTGTGACAAGCTGGACTTGAACCCAGGTCTGGGACTCCAGGCTCCCTCCCACCTCTCGTAGCTCTGCCCCTGACCTTGGAGAGCTCCCGGCCGGGTTTGGATCCCAAGTGCCCTTCAGAGCAGCCCCGGGAGAGACGCCGCCTCTGCTCTCACCCACCCCGGGTCAGTCACCCTGGAGCCCAGGTGAGGCCGGCACCTGTCTGGTTAGAGTGGCCCAGGAGGAGCTGCGTCGAGTGTTGATTTTCGCCTCCCGCTCTGTGATGGGTTTGATTTGCAACGAGCTCCTGGACAGACAGAGCGATTGTGGGACATAAATGTGACAGGTTCACCTGCTGCTCAGACTAGAGCCAGGGTCAAGGCTGGCGGAAGAGCTGGGGTGGGGGTGGGGGATGGGCGTGGGGAGGCCCCGGTGCCTCCAGCTCTCTTGAGACTTCGGGTCAGAGTTTGCTGATGGCCTGAGGCGTTGCAGCAGCTCCCAAAGGCGGAGCTTCTCCTGCTCCCCCCGACCCCCACCTGGGGGGGGGGGGCCACAGTGGCTTCCTCGCCTGCCGGGCTTCTGTAAGCCACACGCTCAGTGCGGCCGGAGGCTGACCCCGCGTCCTCTCGCATCCTGACTCCCACTCCACTCCTCTGTCTTCCCAGGCCTCTGCCCTCCCTTATGTCGTTAACGAGCCTGGGAGGCGATCCAGGCTCAGCTACTGCTGGCGAAGGGCTCAGCATCCCCATTTTACCGACAGAAAAGTGAAGCCCGGAAGGGTTGGAGGAGAGCTCTGAAAGAGGCGGAGCCAGAACTGAAGCAGGGGCTGCCCCGCCTGCGGGAAGCGCGCTGCCCGGGCTGCCACCCTCACCGCACCCACAACACGAGTGCCGAGCGGAGGTGAAGAAACTGCGGTCCTGCCTCCCGCCCTTGCGGACTCGGCCACTGATGCATTCGCTCAGCAGACACCTGCGGAGTCCTGTGTGCTAGGGACGCCTCCAGGCACTGGGGCCACAGCAGTGAGCACAAGTGACCGACTCCCGGGAGACAGCCATTAAACAAAGCAGGCGAAACCCAGAGTGGGCTTGATGGAGCTGGCGGGACCACGGGCCCAGCAGGGGAGGTCGGGATCCCTGTGGTGCCTCGGGGGAGGGAGCTGCAGCAAGTGTAGAGGCCGGGTGGCCAGCGAGGCTGAAGGGCGCTGAGGCCATGGTGACGGTGGGATTGTGGGGGGGGACCTCAGAGGCTCTGAGCCTGGCAGGAACTGGCCGAGGTCCTAGCAGGGCTACCCTGGCCGCTGAGTGGTGAAGAGCGAAGGCAGGAGGCCCCGGGGCCTGATCCAGGGAGGAGGCGGAGCTGGGGAGAGGAGGACCCACCGGGGTTCCTTGCAATATCCTGGTGGCTGGGATGTGCAGGGGAAGAGTGGAGGGGGAGGGGTCCAGACCCACGGACTGAGGCCTGGGAGGTACCCGGCAGGGCGGCTGCCCTCCCACACCTTCAGGCTGGAGGGGCCAGGCCCGGACAAGCATCATGGAATCGGGGGCCAGGGCCTGGGAGGCGCTGGGAAGGACTCCGGACGTCGCCCCACCCCCCCGAGGCACTCCCCCAGGTGTCTGCCTGCCTGGGTGACCTCCCTGCCCCATTATGACCCCGGCCCCCACAGGGGGCGACCCTGGGGTGGGAAGCGGTCAGGGCAGCTGCCCCCAGGAGTGCTGTGGTGCCGCGTGGCCCCTGCCTGACCTCCCCCCCAAACCGGCTTCTCTGCTCTGAGCTCCACAGGGCACAGAAGGCTGGGTGGTAGACAGGGGGTTGGAGGGCCTATGAGGAGCCCCACCTTTCTCTTGCAGGCACTGGGGAGCCATGGGAGGATTCCGAGCAGGCTCAGTGGCACGTCACTGGCAGCTGTGAGGAGGGGCACAGAGGGCTGGGCCAGCCTGGTGCATGCTGGGTGTTGCAGGGTGAAGCCCGTTCAAGGAGGCTGGGGCAGGCAGGCAGGGGCTGGCACCTGTGGTTACGATGCGGCCCCGGAACTGCCCTCTGACCCCTCCCCAGGCGCTCCCTGCCCCAGTGCCTCTGCGTGTCCAAGCCTGGCCGGCCTCTGGTTCTCTGCCCAGGCATAGCAGCCCCTGGGACTTTCCTGAGCATGAGCTCACACAGGGGTGTTCCTGCCAGTGGTGGGGACGAGTTATTGGCAGGCCGCGGTGGACATGGCTGCAAGGTTGGGAGTCTCCAGGCCCAGGTGCAAGGATCTGAGGGTCATTTCCAATTCAGTGAGGGGGTCTGGAGAGAGATTTGCACCCTGGGGGCATCCAAGGATATGCTGTGCATCCTTGGGCAGAGCACTGTCCCTCTCTGGGTCCAGGCTGCACAACAAAAGATTCAGCCAGCAATAAGGGTCACTCTTTGTGCACTTACTGTATGAGGGTGCTTCACAATGCTTGTGGAAAAATAGAATTAGAAAATTCATTGATTTTGGTGCAAAATTTTTGAAATCCGTGTCTACAATAGATCTTCCAAAAGTTCATGGAAAAAGGGTTAGGCACCCAACGTGCTTACCTTTTTTTTTTTTTTTTTCTCTTTAATTTTTTGACAGGCAGAGTTAGACACAGAGAGAGAGAGAAAGGTCTTCCTTCCATTGGTTCACCCCCCAAATGGCTGCTATGGCCGGCGTGCCGCGCTGATCCAAAGCCAGGAGCCAGGTGCTTCCTCCTGGTCTCCCACGGGGTGCAGGGCCTAAGGACCTGGGCCATCCTCCACTGCACTCCTGGGCCACAGCAGAGAGCTGGCCTGGAAGAGGAGCAACTGGGACAGAATTCGGCGCCCTCACCGGGACTAGAACCCGGTGTGCTGGTGCCACAGGTGGAGGATTAGCCTAGTGAGCTGTGGTGCCGGCCCATGCTTACCTTTGAATTCCCTCGTCCATGCTCCGCCTGCCACCTCTGGCTGCCTCACCCCAGCTGCCTGCCCCCAGCCTTGGGCTCTGCACCCCACAGCCCAGGCCACGGAGCACAGAGAGGGCCCACCCCAAGCCGAGGCTCACAGACACAGGGCCACAAAGCCAGGATGGAAAATGAACTTGGGGACTCCCCGAGCTGCCACAAGCCCTACAGGGGGCTGCCCCAGGCCTGGGCAGAGCTCACAGGGCCTGGAATCACACTGTGTGACCCTGGGCAGGTGAGTTGGCCTCTCTGTCCCCTGAGACGACCCGGGCTGGTGTGAACACCGGGCAGGAACAGATAGGGCAGGGTCTAGCCTGTGCCTTACTGGTAGTCAGCGTTCAACAAGCCAGAGCCCAGTGCTCAGCCTGGGCTGGCCCCCAGGGTCTCCCCGGGCCTGCTGCCTGTGTGCACTGAGCTCACAGTTCCAGCTTTGGGGGAACCCTGGCTCTGCTGCTCTCCTGCTGTGTGTTCCCCTATCCCCACCCCACCCCCCACGCAGCCTCAGTTTCCTCTCTGTGAGGGGGGCTTTCCACCGTGCCTGCCTTGGGCTGCTGGCGAGGGCTTTGACAAGGACGCCCACCCTCACAACACAAACAACCCCAGAGGCAGTCACCTGTGGGCTGGGGACAGAGGGAACCAAGAGCAGGCTCCGCCTCACCAAAGAGGTGCGATTCAGGGAAGGAGCCATGCAGACAGCTGGGTCATTGCAGACAGTGGGAAAGGGAGTGCAAAGGCCCTGAGGCAGGGGCACACCTAGCGGGTATTCATGGAATAGGGCAAAGTCCCACCTGTCTGGAGGAGCTGGCTGAAGACACTAGAACAGAGAGGTGGCAGGTGGGGCAGAGGGCACTGGCCATGTCGCCAGAGAGACACGGTGGAGAACCAGGTGGCAGGGAGGAGTCTGTGGATGAGTGTGTGCCGGGCGGTGAGGGTGTGGCACCCGGGACGGAGCGCCGCTCATTTAATAGGAGTTATGATTGCAGACTTGCTTATGATTGGGTGATTCCCAGCCATTTTCTAGGGTCTCCCCCCGTGGGCAGGAACTGGATTTGAGCCCCCCAGCCTGTTCCCCACTGGGCTTGGGGGCTGCTGCCCTCTCTGACCCTCTAGAGAATTTTCCAGAGCCTCAGGAAGGTTGGGGAGAGAGGGGTGGGGCCGGTGTCACAATGGCGTTAAATCAGACCCCCAGCTCTGCGAGGAACCGCACGGAGGAGTTGTTAATACCTTTATTATGGGCTGGAATGTATTCCCGATATTAAAAGACATCCCATTTCTGCCCCCCGTGTCACATCTGAGATGTAGCGCAGATAAATGATATATCACCGCACGAGATCTACCGAAACCATTAGTAACCATGACATTTTGACGTCAGATTTTAAAAAATTCCTAAGTAATCTTTTTGATTTATGAAATGCTGTCTGGGTTCATCGAGAGAGATCTCAGATTTATCACCGCCTGGTTAGAATTATTAATGATTTTCAATTTGTAAATCTGAAGTCGAGAAAGTCCGTGGGCTCTGGGTGAAAACTCCCACCGACGGAGGCCCGGCACCTCCTCCAGCCTGCGGCCAGCCCGCCGAGAGCCGCTCCCTGTCTCCAGCATTGCGCGCACTTGACCTTGCCTTGCAGCCGGCCCTGTCTGTCTGTAGCACGCAGGACTGCGGGGGGACTGGCGGGACCTGCTCTGGACACAGGTGGTGGCCCCTACACGCAGGCTGGGCAGAGCGGTCAGTGGGAGCGTGGCCCTTCTCTTGGGCCTGGCTCCGGCCTCAGCTCAGCGGCAGCCCCCACACCGCTGAAAAGCCCTGGCCAGCCCATCCTCACCCGAGGCCATGGCACCCAGGCCACAGCTGTGCAGAGCCGGACACACCTTGGCTGGGTCCCATCCAGGACCCCACCCCTGTTCCCTGCCTGTCAGTCCCACCCGCATCCCCACTGGAGCCTCCATCCGACACCACTGGGCCTGGGCCAGGGATGGGGGCACAGCACAGCCGGACCCCAGGCTGTGGGAGCTCCACTCGGGCCCAGAGGTGTTACGAAATGAAAGTGCCCCCCTCCCGGGGCGGGATTCAGGGCCAGCACACAGCTGCTCCTAGCCCCACGATTGCAGCGTCAGCACAAGGCCATGGTCAACACGTGCATCCCACACTGAGTTCAAGTCCTTAATGCTGTTCACAGGGCAATGACCTTGGCCCCTCTGGGTCTCAGTTTCCCCCATACTAGAGCCCAGTCCTCCACAGCCACTTCCTGCCAAGCTGCCCCGCACCCACCTTGCTGTGAGGATGTGAGCTCACCTTGGAAGTGACCTGGAGGCCAGATGTGCTCCTAGCACCCGCCCCAGCCACAGGCTCTGGCAGAACACCTCCGGAACAGGTGTCAGGTGGCCTGGCCTGGCCTGGCCAGGGGCACGAAGCATTTCCCTGGGCACCAGTGCCCGTTTGGCTGAAGGGCTCTGGGCACCCTCGCTTGGGCACGGGCTCCTACGTCCCGCTCAGGGAAGCCGCAGCCCAGCCCTCCCTGGGCTCTCTCTCAGGCTGGCTCCATTTCCTGGGGCTACCGGAAGCACCACAAACTTGTGGGGGCCCAGCAACAAGACAGGTGTTCCCTGCTTGTCCTGGGACTGCAGCAGGAGCCAGGTGCGAGCAGGCCTGGTCCTGCGGGCAGCTGGGAGGGGGCGGCCGGGCTGCACCTCGCTCCCAGCGTCTGGGCGCCACATCCAGTGACACGCATCCCTGCCTGCATCTTCAGGGGCTGTGCCTCTGTGTCTGCGGCTTTTCCTCCAAGGACACTGGGCACAGATCAGGGTCCCGCTGACAGCCCAGCGACACCTGCAAAGACCCTGTTTCCAAGAGGGTCCCATGCCCCGTTCCCGGGGGTTGGGGTTCATTTATCTTTGGGGGGAGGCCTCGGGGGGCCCTTCTGCTTCCCTGGAATGTCAGCCACGCAGGGCAGGGCTTGGGGTCCTGGTGGGTCTTTGCTGCAGCCACTGTGTACAAGTGAGCATCTGGCACATAGTAGGTCCTTTCTGCTCCTGGGCCGGGACAAGGTCCACAGCCCCGTTCGGCCGGCCTTGTGAAAAGATGTGTGCAGAGACCACACGCAGGACCCACAGCAGACCTGGGCCACCCTTGCGCTCCATGCAGCAACCCCATGGTGATCCCCACTCGGAGGCACACGGGGACGGGCCACACCAATGCGCACCGGCGGCGGCAGGTGCAGGCGTGTTCTGTGTTCTGTTGTGAGGGCTGGCAGCATGCTGGGCGTCCTCACGGCTGTACTGGACTCCGAACGCGTCAGAGCTCTATGTTACGATGCATGAACCAAGCAACTGTTGGGGTCCAGCAGGCCCCAGTGGGCAGGGTGAAGCCAGTGAGGGTGGGGAGAAGGCTGCCAGGGAGCGGGGGCAGCCCGCGGCCTCCCGCGTAGCAGCTGACTGCCCTGTGCACGGGCACCAGGAACGGTTCCTGTGGCACAAGACTTCTCCCGAGCACGGGCCTGGATTGGGGGCTGCAGCCACCCTGAATCAGCACCTGCCGCATGGCAGCCTGTGGGTCTGCAGACGCGTGAGCAAGACTTCGTCCAAATCCCCACTTTACAGATGGGGAAGCTGAGGCTCGGAGAGAGGCCGAGCGCCCAGAGCTTCATGTTCTCTGTGGACTCCAGGGGCCAGACTCCTCCCAGCCATCCCCACTGTGGCCCGGCTCGGCTCCCCGACCTCAGGCTGCACTGATGTGAGCGAGGAGCAACCCGGTTTCACCATGGCAGAACCTCCTGTTGGCACAGCCGCCTCTCCTGAGCCGCCCACGCCAGGCATCTCTCAGGTGAAGCCAGGAAACCTCAAGCTGAGCTTGAACTTGGGTCCGGCTTAGACTCGTCCGTGACATTGACCCTGGACACCTTTTTTTGCACTTTAGAGTTCCAAATACCCCTGCTCCCTTGGTCCCCGCCTTCGCCCCAGGGCGGCAGGGTAGTCACCTTGACCCCTAGGCGGTCAGGCTAAGCCAGTAGCTGACTCAGCTGCTCCGGGACACATGGGGAGGAAACAGCCCCCACCTGCCCAGCACGGGTCTCATCAGTATACACTCTCCAAGGGCGTGGTCCAGGGTCTGAGCCGGAGATCCCACCCCCGGGGTGGCCCCCAGGAGCCTCCGCCCCCTTCGGGTCCTCATCCTTCCACCAGCGGGTTCCCGAGAATTCCAGCGCATGCAACACCACGGGCCACGTGCTCCTCTGTGCTGCACGGAGGGCCTGAGCCCTTGGGAGGGTAGGTGTGGGGGTGCAGGGGTGCTGTGAGCCCCTCCCTCACTCACCCTGCGGCCGGCGGCCGGGCAGCGCCTCGCGCTTCAGAGCGTGACCCTCGGAGGGCGCCTCCGCCTTCACCAGCTGTGCTTGGTGGTGGGCGCTCAGGGACGCCTGGGGGGCTCTAGGAAGCTGAGGGCAGGGCCTGTCACCGCCGACGCCCTCCCGGACCGGACCGGAGGGAAACCAGGGCGCCTCCGTGCCCCGACGGCAGTGAACAAGGATGCAGTTCTTAAAAAGACCCACCAGTTCCCGTCCAGCGGAACCCTGAGCACCCATTGGAGCGGCAGCCCTCCCTCGGGGTGAGCTGAGGCCCGAGTGGGCGAGGCGCGGGTGCAGGGAGGCGGTGGCCGGAGCTGGCGCCGCCCGGGGCGGGATTGTGACCTGCAAGTCGCGGGTGCTCGGCGTGGACGAGTGCGGAAGCTGCAGACGCTGGGCGCCCTTGGCTTTGCGGGCGCCCTACTGAGTGCTCGGAGCGCGGAGGGAGGCCCCGCGTGCGGAGCCCGGCTTTGGGCTCTCGTGCTCACCGCCTGCGCTCAGAGGAGATCGCAAGAAGGAGTTGAGAGAGAGGGCGCCCAAAACGTTCGTGGAAGCCGGGATGAACGGACTAGTTTATTCTGGAGCACGCCAGGCCTGTCTTTTCGTCAGACAGCTGAACTGCAAACTTCTGGCAGCCCCACGCGCAGGGATTTCCAAGCTGCCGGCACCAGAATAAACTAGTCCTTTCACTGCACTGTCCTTGAACTTGAGGTGGTCAGGTTGACATAGGAAAGGAAGCACTTCAGAGCAGGAAGAAGCGAGGGTAAAATAAAACTTTTCTTTCTTTTTTTTTTTTTTAAGATTTACTTATTTTATTTGACAGAATTACAGAGAGAGAGAAGGAGAAGAAGAAGAGAGAGAGAGAGAGAGAGAGAGAGAGAGGCTTCCATCTGCTGGTTTACTCCCTGATTAACTGCAACAGGTGGAGCTGCACTGATCCAAAGCCAGGAGCCAGGAGTTTCCTCCGGGTCTCCCACGTGGGTGCAGGGGCCCAAGGACTTGGGCCGTCTTCTACTGTTTCCCCAGGCCACAGCAGAGAGCTGGATTGGAAGTGGAGTAGCCGGGACACAAACCAGTGCCCATATGCCAAAGTGCCCAAATGGACAGCACCAGCCCCCAAACTTCTCTTTTTCTTGTTATTAATTCATCTAACAGAGAGCTGTTCAAAGTGATAGCAGCAATGGATTCCATTACATATGATTTTTATGTATCAATCTATGTCTATGGGTATTTATATGTAAGTGAAATGAATGACTGTTGCTGTGGATTCGTTCTGAGAGGAGGAGTGTGGTGGGGGCAAGAGGTGCAGAGTCACCACATAGACCCCGGGAGTCTGGTGAAAGTGGGCCAGAGGTGAGGAGCCCGCAGACTCATTTATTTCAGTTGGTACAGCAGCTTATATAGCCGAGGCAGCCAATCCAGTCAAGGGGCGGTCTATACCCTAACCAATCACAGCCTGTTGCCAGGCAGGCTCTGTTACCAGCAGCCATCTTGGCATGGCCTTCTCATTCCACCACAAATGACAGCAGTGATCTCAGGGCCTGGAGGGAAGAATCGGGACTTTTTTTTTTTTTTTTCGTAAGACACTTGCACCGTTCTAAGTCAGACAGATGAGATCAGGCATGGTCAGGGTGGTATGGCTATAGACCAGTCCTAATTCGATATAGTGTTATTTGGAAGTGAACTTGGATTTGTTACAAATGTATATTGCAAACTCTAGGGCAATCCTTCCAAAAAAAAGTTTAAAAAAAGAAAAACTGAAATGATAAGAAAGGAGAGAAAATGAAATCACATAAACTACTCAATTAAAACCAGAAAAAGTGTGGGGCAAAAAATTTGACATAAAACACAAAGATGACAAATAGGTTTGATATTGGTCCAATGATATCAATAATCAGATGGGAGTGGTCTAAATATACCAATTAAAAGGCAGATTGTCAGAACACATCAAAAACCAACACCTCTGGCTGGCGCTGTGGCATGGATGCTGGTTCGAGTCCTGGCCATTCTACTTCTGATCCAGCTCCCACTAATGCGCCTCGGAAAGCAGCAACAGATGGCCGTAGTCCTTGGGCCATTGCAACACTGTGGGATACCCAGATGGAGCTCCTGGCTTCAGCCTGGCCCAGCCCTGGCTGTTGTGGCCATCTGGGGAGTGAACCAGTTGATGGAAGATATCTCTCTCTCTCTCTTCCTCCCCCTCCCCCTGTCTCTAACTTTTTAAAAAAAATAAAAATTCTTTTTTAAAAAAAGAAAACCAATATCCAACTATGCATGTGTCAGCTACAGGAATATACATAAATTCCGAAATATAAAGGCACGTACAAATTAAAAGTAAAGGAATGGTGAAAGATGCACCATACTAAGAGGGATCCAAAGCAGGTGAGAGTGGCTGTATCAAGTTCAGACACAGCAGGCATCCAAACAAAGAAAGTTATCAGGGATGCAGAGTGGTGTTATGTAATAACGAAGGAATCAGTTGTCCAAGAAGATACAACCATTCTTACTGCTTATGCCCTGTGGACAGAGCGTCACACCACATAAGGCAAGAACTGAGAGAGCTACAAGAAGTGAGAGGCTGTAACAGCTGTCCATCAGAAGTGGACAGATCTGGCAAGCAGAAAACCAGTGAGGACACAGTTGAACTCAACACACCAACAGTCAACTGAATGTAGCTGACAGCCACAGAGTCCTGTATCCCACAGCCAGATGACACCTTCTTCTCCAGCTCCTGTGGAGCGCTTCCCGAGACCAGCCACACTCCGCCACGAAGCACAGCTCACCAAACTGTAGAGAACGGGCTGCACTCACACACCAGCAGCACTCGCTAGATATTAACAACGGAAAGATGTCTGGGAAAGGTTGATGTACTTGAATACTCAGCAACACAGCTCTAAATAACACACAGGTCAAAGAATAAATCTCAACAGAGTTTTAAAAATATTTGGAACCAGGGTCAATGCAGCGGCACAATAGGTTAATCTTCCACCTGCGGCACCGGCATCCCATATGGGCGCCGGCTATAGTCCCTGCTGCTCCTCTTCCAGTCCAGCTCTCTGCTATGGCCTGGGAAAGCAGTAGAAGATGGCCCAAGTCCTTGGGCCCCTGCACCCATGTGAGAGACCAGAAGAAGCTCCTGGCTCCTGGCTGTGGATTGGCATAGCTCCAGCTGTTGCGGCCATTTGGCGAGTGAAGTAGCAGATTGAAGACCTTTCTCTCTGTCTCTCCCTCTCACTGTCTGTAACTCTACCTCTCAAATAAATAAATAAAATCTTTTAAAAAAAATTGGAACTAAATGAAAATGCAATTCATTGCAATTTGTGAAAGGTAGTGAAAACACAGCTCAGAGGGAAATTTCTAACATTGAGTGCATATATTGGAAAAACAGAGCCAAAATCAGTAAGCTAAACTTCTGCTTTAGGAAGAAAAAGAAGAACAAATCAAACAAAATCAGCAGAAGAAAAGCAATAGTAAAACAACAGCACAAATAAATGAAACTGAAAATAGAAAATTAATAGAGAAAATCGAAAACGCCAAAAGTTAGTTCTTTCAAATGATCAACAGAATCAACAAGCTTTACCCAGGCTCACACACATACACACAGAGGGAGCGGGAGAGGGAGGGGAGGGGGAGGGGGAGAGGGAGGGGGAGAGGGGACACACATTACTAAAACCAGAATTGAGGCAGGGGACATCACTGTTGATTCCATGGACATTAAAGGGATAATAAAGGAATATTTTTGAATAATTCTATGGTCACAAATTTGAGAAATGAAATGAACCAATTCCTCAAAAACCATCTGACAAAATTCACACAAAAACAGAGAATCTATTGCATACATTAGATCACTACTTAACAGCCTTCCAAAGAGGAAAGCAGCAGGCTTTCTGGACTCACTGGTGAGCTCTACCAAAGGCTCACAGAAGAAGTTAGACAGTCCTCCACAACCTCTCCCAGAAGACAGAGCCAGCGAGCCACTCCTCAACTAATGTAATGAGGCCAGCAGCATTCTAATACAAAGACCGGCAAAATATTACCGGAAAACTGCAGATCAATGTATTTCATGAACATAGATGTAAGAATTCTTGAGAAAATGTTAGCAAATTGAATTCAACAATGTATGAACGATTCCAGCAACTAGGACTTGCCCCAGGGACGCAAGGCTGGTTCAACATTACAAATCAGTTAATGAATGTAATTCATGACACGAACAGGCTAAAGAAGAAAAAACTCACATGATTATATCAGCAGATACCCAGAAAAAGCATTTGGCATAATCCAATACCCATTCCTGTTTCTAAGACCTAAACTAGGAACACTCAAAGGTCAGGCCCTTCTTTATCTTGATACAAAACATCTGTTTGTTCAGTTTGTTCGGATGGCAGTGGGAGGCCCACATCCGGTTGGGAATGTCTGGGTTCAAGTTCCAACCTCTCCAGTACCAGCTTCCTGCCAGTGTGCACCCTGGGCGGCGGCGGCGGCTGACGATAGCCCAGGCAGCTGGGTCCCTGCTATCCACACGGGAGCCCGGGAGTGAGCTTTTGGATCCCAGGAATTTGGGGAGTGAACTAGTGGGTATCTCTCATTCTCATTCATTCTCTCCCCTCCCCACTTCTAATGAATTAAGTAAAAAAATCTTTTATCTACAAAAGCATATAACCAATATCCAACTAATGATGAGAAACTAGAAGTTTTTCCACGAGGACCAGGAACAAGTAAAAGCTATCTCTTATCACTGTTTTTCAACTTCACATTAGAAGTGCTGGCTAGTGCGATAAGACAAGAAAAGGACATACAGATCAGGAAGGAAGAGATAAAATGGTCTTTGGGGATGACATGAGCATCAGTGTAGAAAATCTTAAAGAACTGGGCCGGCGCCGTGGCTCACTAGGCTAATCTTCCACCTATGGCGCCGGCACTCCAGGTTCTAATCCCGGTCCGGGCACCAGATTCTGTCCTGGTTGCTCCTCTTCCAGTCCAGCTCTCTGCTGTGGCCCAGGAGTGCAGTGGAGGATGGCCCAAGTGCTTGGGCCCTGCACCCCATGGGAGACCAGGAGGAAGCACCCCGCTCCTGGTGGCCATTTGGGAAGTGAACCAATGGAAGGAAGACCTTTCTCTCTCACTGTCTAACTCTGCCTGTCGAAAGAAAGAAAGAAAAGAAAGAAAGAAAGAAAGAAAGAAAGAAAGAAAGAAAGAAAGAAAGAAAGAACCTCCTGAAACTAATAAGCAGTTACAGCAAAGTTTCAGGCTACAGGATCAATATTATGAAGTTAACAATTTCCCATATACCAGTAATGAAAAAGTAGAATTTGAAATTTAAAAACACTATCATTCCCTTTAATACTCCCCAAGTTGAAATACCTAGGTGTAAATCTAACAAAATACATACAAGATCTACGTGAGAAAAACTAGCAAATTCTGATTAAACCTTTTTTTTTTTTTTTTTTTTTTTGACAGGCAGAGTGGACAGTGAGAGAGAGAGACAGAGAGAAAGGTCTTCCTTTGCCGTTGGTTCACCCTCCAATGGCCGCCACGGTCGGCGCGCTGCGGCCGGCGCACCGCGCTGATCCGATGGCAGGAGCCAGGAGCCAGGTGCTTTTCCTGGTCTCCCATGGGGTGCAGGGCCCAAGCACCTGGGCCATCCTCCACCGCACTCCCTGGCCACAGCAGAGAGCTGGCCTGGAAGAGGGGCAACCGGGACAGAATCCGGCGCCCCGACCGGGACTAGAACCCGGTGTGCCGGCGCCACAGGCGGAGGATTAGCCTAGTGAGCCGCGGCGCCGGCCGTAAACCTTATTTTTTAAAAATTTACTTATTTATCTGAAAGACAGAGTTACGGGGAGGGGGGGAGTGTGTGTCTTTCATCCACTGGTTCACTCCTCAAATGGCCTCAATGGCTGGAGCTGTGCCTATCTGAAGCCGGAAGCCTGGAGCTTCTTCCAGGTCTCCCACGTGACTCCAGGGACCCAAGGACTTGGGCCATTTTCCACAGCTTTCCCAGGCCATAGCAGAGAGCTGGATTGGAAGTGGAGCAGCCGGGACTTGAACTGGCGCCCACATGGGATGTCGGCACTGTAGACAGTGGCTTTACCCACTACACCACAATGCCAGCCCCTCTAATTACAGATTATTTAAAAACTAAGCAAATGGAGAGATACGCCATTTTATGTCAGGAAGACTCAATACTGTTAAGAAGTAAATTCTTCCCTACTTGGTCTATAAAGTCAATGCAATCCTAAAACTCCAGAAAATTTTTGTGTGGATATTTACTAACTGATTAAAAGCTTGAGGTGGGCAAGCAAAAGACTCAGGCTGATCAACTTGACGTTGAAGGAGAACCAAGTTAGGACAGACACTGCCCAACTGCCAGGCTCCCTGCAGAGTTACAACAATCAGGACAGTGCGGTACTGGTGAGAGAACAGCCAGACAGTCGATCAGGGAACAGGCGCGGGGGTCCTGGGATCGACCCCGTGAGTGGATGCGTGGTTGGCTGCTCTTTGACAGAGCCGCAAAGGCGACACGGAGGAAGAAGACAGCCTTTTCAACACACGGGGCTGGAGCCACCGGACATACACACACCAAAAAGTGAGTCTGGATACAGATCTTAAAACCCTTCATAAGAGTTGCCTCCAAATGGATCAGAGACCTAGACGTACCACACAGAGCTATACAACTCCTGGAGATAACAGGAGGAAGCCTAGAAGACACTGGGTGTGGTGATGACATTTAGTTGCAAAGATGCAATCCGTGGAAGAATTGAGGAGCTGAACTCCAGTAGAATGCAAACCTTCTGCTGGGCCAATGACTATGTCAAGAGAACGAGAAGCCAAGCTTCAGGGAATATTTGTAAGACACCTCTGATTGAGACACGTTGTCCCAAATGTTCAAAGAACTCTTCGACTTCAACACAAGGAGATGAACAATCCAGTTTGAAAACGGGCCAAAACACCTGAATAGAGACAACAGATAAGGAAAGGAGACGTTCAGCATCAAAAGTCATTGGGGAGGGGGAGGGGGGTTGGAGGCCGGGGCTGTGGCGTAGGGGGTAAGTTGGCCACCTGCAGTGCCGGCATCCCAATGGGTGCCAGTTCGAGTCCCTGCTGCTCCACTTCCAATCCAGCTCTCTGCTATGGCCTGGGAAAGCAGTAGAAGATGGCCCAAGTGCTTGGACCCCTGCACCTGCATGGGAGACCCAGAAGAAGCTCCTGGCTCCTGGCTTCGGATCAGCACAGCTCCAGCCATTGTAGCCAATTGGGGAGTGAACCAGTGGATGGAGACCTCTTTCTCTCTCTCTCTCTACCTCTCATTCTCTCTCTATCTAACTCTGACTTTCAAGTAAATAAATAAATCTTTTTAAAAAATAAGTAGTTGTGGAATTGCAGTTACAACAGCACCGGTTGCCACACACACACACACACACACACACACACACCCCTATCAGAACGGCCCAAATCCACACACCGGCAACTCCAAAGGCCGCCGAGGCTGCAGCACCACAAGGACTCTTGTTCACTCTCGCTTTGGAAGACAGCTCGGTGGCTTCTTACAAAACTAAACTCCTACCAGGTAGCCCAGCAAGCACACTCTATCCACCCCCAATGAACAGAAACCGCACCCCCACAAAAACCTGCCCACGGCGGTTAGAGCAGTGCCGGCCGTAACCGCCGCCAGCGACGAGGTGTCCTCCCGCGGCGAGCGGACGCATCCACGGCGGTGCATCCAACCGTGCAGGCCCTCCGGCTCTAAGGACGAGCTGCCCAGCCAAGACCAGACGGGGTGAGGCTGACGTGCACGTGGCTAAGAAGCCAAGCGGACAGGCCGCATTGGAGGATTTCAACCACGGGGCCTTCTCAAAACGGAGAGCCTGGGGAGATGGTGAGGGCACCCGGGTTGCCAGGGTTGGGGAGGAGGAAGAAATGGGTGGAAGCTGAGAGCCGCCAAGGTGTCACACACGGTGCTGGACGGTGGGCGTGTCCCTCGGCACCTGTCGAAGCCCACAGGACGCGCGGGCGCCAGCGTGGCCCCTGATGTAAACTCTGGATGTGCCCACTTCGCTCCACTGATGTGGCGAATGCACCTCTCGGGTGGGGGCGTTGACTATGGCAGACGCCGCGCACGTGCGGGGGCAGGGGGCTAGGAGCAGCTCCGCATGTTCCTGGTCAATCGCTTTCTAAAGACTGCAAAGAACCCCAAAGTTTAGTAATATTTTTAAAGATTGATTTATTTGAAAGGCAGAGTTCAGAGAGGCAGAGAGAGAGAGAGAGAGAGAGAGAGAGAGAGAGAGAGAGGAAGTCTTCCATCTGCTGGTTCACTCCCTAAATGGCCATAACAGCCAGAGCTGGGCTGATAGGAAGCCAGGAGCTTCTTCCAGGTCTCCCACGTGGGTGCAGGGGCCCAAGCACCTGGGCCCTCCTCTGCTGCTTTCCGCCTGGCATTAGCCGGGAGCTGGATCGGAAGTGGAGCAGCCGGGACTTGAACCTGTGCCCATAAGGGATGCCAGCACTGCAGGTGGTGGCTTTACCTGCTACGCCACAGCGCCGGCCCCTATTAATTTTGTTTTCTTTTTTAAAGGAAGAAAGGCAGGAGGGAGGGAGGGAAGGAGAGAGGGGGAGGCCTGACTCCACAGTCTTGGATGGGGCTCCGTGTGAGGAAAGACCAGGCCTCCGAGCTGGCACAGGCGGACAAAGTGTAGCCAAAGAGGAAGTTGGAGTTTCAACACGGGGGGACCTGGTGAGAGAGGACGGGAAACCCGAGGACTTTGATGGGAAAAAAATCACAAAACGTGATTACAGGACTTTGAAGAGCTCTAAAGAACCGGAGACAGCTCTGTGGCCCCGGACTAGACTCCGCACCCCGAAGCCATCAGTTTCCCAGCCTGACTGTGGGATCCCAGTCCACACACAACAGATGGTTGACTAGCTGATTCCGAAATGTGTTCAGAATGCAAAGGGCCAAGGTGGCCGAAGGGTTCCTGGATGAGGACGAGGTGGGAGGACTTGCTCCACCCGTGATGGCAACAGATCACAAGGCTCTGACAGCTCAGCCGGCACGGGGCTGGCACAGCGCGAGACCCGGAGCCCAGGGGCCACAGATCACAGACACAGAGCCCCCCCACACGCACACACGTGACAGAGGTGACTGTGGATCGGTGGGGAAAAGATGAGATTTTAACAGTGGTGTTTGTCAGTCAGAGGCCGACCCCGTGCCACACACAGAGACAAGTGACCATAGAGGGAGAACGAGAAATTTACTTTAAAATTAAGTCCCCACGGCCAGCATTGCGGTGCAGCTGGTTAAGCCATCGCCTGTGGTGCCGACATCCCACGTGAGAGCTGGTTCAAGTCCACTTCCGGTCCAGCTCCCTGCTAATGACCTGGGAAAGCAGTGGAAGCTGGCCCAAGTGCCTGGGCCCCGCCCATGGGGGAGACCCGGGTGGAGCTCCTGGCTCCTGGTTTTCACCTGGCCCTGCCCCAGCTGTTACAGACAGAGGCTCTGTCCCTTTCTGTCTCTCCCACTCTCTCTCTGTAATTCTGCCTTTCAGACAAATAAATCTTAAAAAAAAATTAAGAAGTCCTATACCACTGTTCATTAAAACATCCTAGAAACCCACAAGAAAAAGACCAACAAAATAAGAAAAGTGGGTGAATGGCTCCAACAGACACCTCACAGGAGAGAAAATGCGAACACTTCATAAATGCGTGGGAAGACGCTTGGCCTTGCTGTCGTCATGGAAATTCAGATGAAAATCACAGCATAGGTCATTATCCAACCACGAGGGCGGAAAAAAGAAAAAGAAAAAAGCAGCCAATAGTGGCACGTGCAGGTGGGCGTGGGACAAGCGCGTTGGAGAACGATGGGCCCGGGCGAGGCCACGCGGGCACCCAGCGAAGCTGTCAGGGCGCTCGGCCTCGCCTCCGCTCTCCCAGGACAGCCTGGGGAGGTGGCCTCCACGTCCCCTTCCTCGGGGCCAGGGGCTAATTCTCCAGCTCCTGGGGCTCCCCCTTCTAGAAGAGCTTGCTCAAGGCTCCCCCAAATCCCTGCCTCCCCACCTGGGGACAACGCTGCCCCACAGGTTCCCTGCAGCAGCCCGGTGGCCGTGGCCGCGGGGCACCGAGCCGGGGCCGGAGGCTGGGGCGGCCGAGACCCCGGCCCCGGCACCTGGCAAGGGTCTCCTGGTGTCCCCACAACAGGACAGAAGGCGCGGGAGCCGGCGGGCCGCCAGCAGCGAAGTCCCCTGCACGTGTTCGGGAAGCTCCCGTTCCCCTGCGTTCCAGAGCCCAGGCCCCTCCCGCTGTGGCCCCAGCCGGGCACGCCCCTCACCCCCAGGTTCGCAGATGCTCCTCTCTCCCTCCAGCCCGCAGGAGTCCTCTCGTCTCTGAACTTCCAGTCTGCCGCGGCGCCACAGGAACATCCCAGGGGCTCACTCCAAGGAAGGCACCAGTGCTGGGGTTGGGAGGCTGGGGGCACCCAACAGCCCCAGGTCTTTTTTAAGATTTTTTTTAAGATTTATTTGAAAGGCAGAGAGAGGGGAGGGAGGGAGGGAGGGAGGAAGAGAGAGAGAGAAAGAGAGAGAGGTGGTTGCAATGGTCAGGGCTGGGCCAGGCTGAAGCCAGGAGCCTGGAACTCCATCCAAGTCTCCCATGGGGGTGACAGGGGCCCCCACACTTGGGCCATCTTCTGCTGCTTTCCCAGGCGCATTAGCAGAGAGCTGGATGGAAGTGGAGGAGCCAGGACGTTGCAGGCGGGACTTAACCCACTGCGTCACCACGCTGGCCCCAGCCCCAGGCCTGGCTGGGGAGCTCTCCAGGCAGCTGTGGGGGTGAGAGGGCAGGGAGGTCACCCTGGAAGCAGAAACCAGCAGAGTCGGCGCACAGTAGGTGCTCAGTAAATCTTGCCTGACCGTCGACCCAGACAGCTGAGGTGCAGTCAGACTGGCCCCGGTGAGCAGGCAGCGTGAGGCACACGTGTTCTGTGGACACGCACTCGGGAGCACCTGCACGTGTGCGTGTAACGTTGACACGCTCCGTCCACCCGCACACAGGCAGCCTTGGCGCGTGGGCCCCTGCAGCCGGCATCCTCACGCCTGAGAACGCCGCCTCCCGCACAGAGCTCATTTATTTTGATTTATGAATATTACAAAAATAAACCTGAGCGTCTTCTCGGGGATTCTGCGATTCTGACGCCAGTCCCTGCGATATTGCTTTTCGCTCCTGGTTACCTGAAATTAGCAGAGTGATTCGGAATCTGCGTCTTTATTTAAAAGAAAAAACTGTAGATGCAGAATTATAAAAATTTAATATGCTCCCAGGAAAATGAAAAATGAGAGGTTGTGATCTCGTCTAACACTTTCAAATGTGTTTATTAATTCATGTTTTAAATCATAAGTTTCATTCGGTGAGAGCCATGCACAGCAATAAGCCCATTTTAAAATATTAATGAATAAACAATATTTCTCTATTGAAATATAACATGCTTCTTTGAACAATGGACCACCAGTAATAAATCAAAACCAGGAGAAAATTGCATTTCATATTTAATACAAGTTGAACTCTGCCTTTTTATAAATGATATCTTTTTTGTTTAATTGGCGTCAGTTCAGATCGAGCAGATTGCTAATAAAATTCTGGATTTCCATATTTAATGATGCGTACACTTTCTGCTGAAATTTTACCAGGAAAAAAGAATCAGCTTTTTATTATCTTCTGAGACGGTGGTGAGGGGTGAGAGGCCTCAGCCTCGGGCCAGCCGGGAGGGCTGTGGAGCACAGGCCGCAGCGGCTAGGTTGAAAAGGCTGGGCCACCCGGGGTCCTCTCTCGGCAGCAGAGCCCCCTGGCAGCCCTGCCACTGGCCAGAGTCGTCACTCCAGTCAGAGACCAGAGCCTCCCACCGACCCGTGCCATCCGCCAGCTTATCTGCAGCACCACAGAGCGATAGCAATGATGGGCAGAGACCCTGCCCCACTGCGCGGGCCAGGCGCCGGGCACGCCTTTGCCTGTACAACATCCCTTTGACATAGGAAGGAACAAAGACCCCGTTTATAGATGAGGAGACTGAGGCTGCAGAGAGAGGAGGCATCAAGTCCAAGGTCATGGCCAGCTGGTAAGGGGTAAGCACATCACACTGCTTGGAAGGGAGCTGCATCAAGCCAGGGTCAGGAGACTTTGTCAGCGGCGGATGGCGTGGGACGTACACTGAAAGTGGTGCCGATGAGGCTGGAATTTGAGGGTAAATCACGCCCACGGGGCAAGAGCAAGCCTAACAGACACTAGCAGCAGCCAGCCTCAGCCCTCCTATGTGTAGGGCACGGTTTTGAGGGCGTTGCCTGTACAACTTGGTCCTCCCCGGGATGCTAGGAGGCAGGTGCCTGACAGCTAAGGAAACTGAGGCACCAGGTGGTGGTGCAGTCTGCCCAAAGACACCTAAGGGGTCTTCAAAAAATTCACAGAAAATGTGTATGATGGAAAAAATTTTGCACAGATTTCAATTGCTTTGTGTGTCAAAATAAACTTATGGTTTTTAAAAAAGATTTATTTATTTGAGAGTTATAGGGAGGGAGGGAGAGACAGAGAGAGAGAACTTCCATTGGCTCACTCCCCAGATGGCCACAACAGCCGGGGCTGGGCCAAGCCAAAGCCAGGAGCAAGGAGCTTCTTCCAGGTCTCTCATGTAGGAGGCAGGGGCCCAAGCACTTGGGCCCTCTTCCACTGTTTTCCCAGGCACATTAGCAGGGAGCCGGATCAGAAGTGGAGCAGCCGGGACTTGAACCGGTGACCACATGGGATGCTGGTGTTGCAGACAGAGGCTTTACTGGCAGAGCCACAACACCGGCCCCTAAACTTATCTTTTAAGTTCCACTTCCTATGAGCTTTAAAAAAAATTATTATTTCTGGAGAGGGAGAGAGACAGAGACAGACTGACACACACACAGCTCTCTCATCTCCTGGTTCACTCCCCAGATGGCTGGGTTGGGCCCGGCTGAAGCCAGGAGCGAAGAACTGAACCTTCTTCTCCCACATGGGGGGCAAGAACCCACTTACCTGAGCCATCACTGCTGCCAGGATGTCCTGGAGTCAGGAGCCGGAGCTGGGCATGGAACTCGGGCCCTCCACTGTGGGACCCGGATGTCTTCACCACCAGGCTAAACACCCGCTCGTCCATGCACTTTTGGAAGAGGCGCCTTCCCGGCCAGGAGGCCCCAGCAATGCCTGGACTCTGCTCCTGTCTCTGGGCTGGATCTTGAGCCCACTTGGCTGGGAGGTGAGGCCCCCCGGCAGGGCCCTTGCTGGGGCCCAGTTGGAAGCTGGCTCCCTGCCAAAGCGCTGGGGCTGGGAGACGGTCAGGCTTGCTGTCTGTGGAACTGAGCCCTAGGCCCCGCAGGGACGAGCCACAAGCCTCCCGTGGCCTCCCGTGGCCTCCCGTGCAGGCAGCCGCAGCAGCTTCCCGAGGCGCTCAGGGATCCTGGGAGCGTGCAGATGCAGCGTGCCGCAACAGAGACCCTCCAACAAAGCAGGAAGCCCCCAAAGACTGGAAATGTGGGTTCAAATCCTGGAGCTGAGATCTGTTCATAGCCAGGGTGGGCTGTGGGCAGTGGGCTAAGGAGGCACGGGCCAGAGCTAAGCTGGGCAGAGTCTGGGACTTGGAAAGACACCGCAGGGGACAGGAGGGCACATGAGGCCCAAGTAGAAACCTGCTGTGTTGGGAACATGCCCCAGGCCCTTTGCTCAACACTTCCCCTCACGGCAACAGCCACTGTCCCTGGCAGGTGTCACCACACCAGGCCCGGTGCAGCCCAAGGACACACACTCTCCTGTCCCTTGGCCTCAACTTGTGACTCAGACACAGCACCACATGGTCTGTGGTGGCACACCACAGGACACCCAGACTCAAGCCTTCCAGGCAACTGAGCTGTGGGTGAGGGGGCGTTCCCTAGTCACCTCGCTCTAGCAGAGAGCTCGCCTGGAGGCTTGATGGCCCAAATGCATCTCTCTGTCCCCCTGCCTGTGTCCCAGGGGGCTTTCCCAGCTCAATGGGGGGACCTGGGACAGGTGGTGTCACCTCCTTGAGCCTCGAATTTCCCTTGTGAAAATGGGGTGTCGATGGCACCAATTCCACGGGGCTCCACGTGCATTAAATCAGAAAGTACAGCATTGGCTGCCAGTCCAGGCACCAACACGGCACCCAGGACCCGCCCCCACTGGCAGACTAATGTCACATTAGAAGACTACTCCCCAGAAGGTCACCCCTCCCACCCCCTTTTCCAGCCAGGAACGGCCCAGCCGTTGTTAGGTTGGGGGCCACCTGGTCCAGTGTACTTAGAGCATCCCAGGCTGTCTGCCGCTTCTGCTCTGGGCTCCGGATACTTGTGAGCATACAAATGTGTCTCCGAACACCCGGGGTCTCGTGTATCTGGCACACGCTGTTTGTGCACAGACCCTTGGCCTGTGAATGCGTTCCACTGTCCTGCCATTCCTTTCTCCGACCCTGTGGGTGGGCTTGGGGACTCCAGATCTGGGATCTAGCAGTTTCCACCAACCTCAGCAAGCATTTGCTCTCTGTACCCCAAGGACTGGGCCTCTCAGGGGTGAGGCCTAACTCCCGCATCTCTGGGTCTATCCACACCCCATCGCTGACTTAGGAAAAGTTCCTGGTGAGAATCTACCAGAAATCAACAGCTGGATTCACCCCATTTGGAATGAGACACAAGACCCTGGGCACCATGCCTGTGCAGTGTCTGTGTCCAGTGAGCTTTTCAAACTCCTATGGCCCCCAACGCTGGGCCAGAGGGCCTCTGTGGTGCCTCAGTTTCCTCACTTATGGAAGGAGGGTGTTTGTGCCCTCCAAGAGGAGTGGTGATGAGCTGGGAGGGAAAACAATACCAGTGCCTGCCTCCCACCCCAGCACAGAAAACGGGAACTGCTATTTCTAGGCATCTCCAGGACAATGCCCCAGCCTCCCCAGCCACCCTCAAGCGTTGCAAGTTGGGGTGTGCGTCTCCAGTGGGCACTGGAGAGGGGGATGCATCTCACAACAGACTGGCCCAGAAGAAAACCGAGTTGGCTCAGGAAGAGTCCAACTGCGGCCTTAAAGAAGGTGGATCTGGCCGGTGCCTCGGCTCACTAAGCTAATCCTCCGCCTGCAGCGCCGGCACCCCGGGTTCTAGTCCTGGTCGGGGTGCCGGATTCTGTCCCAGTTGCCCCTCTTCCAGTCCAGCTCTCTGCTGTGGCCCGGGAGGGCAGTGGAGGATGGCCCAAGTGCTTGGGCCCTGCACCCCATGGGAGACCAGAAGGAAACACCTGGCTCCTGGCTTCAGATTGGCGCAGCGCACTGGCTGCAAGGTGCGGGCCATAGCGGCCACTTGGGGGGGGGGGTGGTGAACCAACGGAAAAAGGAAGACCTTTCTCTTTGTCTCTCTCTCTCACTAACTGCCTGTCCAAAGAAAAAAAAAAAAGAAAAGAAAAAGAAAAAAAAAGGAAGATGGATCTGTGGGTGCAACTGTGTTGTTTCCATGGGATATTTTTCACAAAAACCACATAGTATAGATTGTTTTCTGCATAAAGCTAAGAAAGGCTGACCCAGGGCTAACCGAATCATGCAAATGAGTGCTTAGCCATGAGAGGCACGAGAGCAGGCTGAGTGCCCAGGCGAGGGAGGCCAGCTTTGGAGGGCGAATGCTGGATAGTCTATCCTTGCAGTGGAGCTGCCTCGAGACGAATGGGGACGGGGCCCTACGCCTCGCTTCGCCAGGCTCTACCAACCGAAACAGTAAAACAGTTGTATTCATCATAGACAATTTGCTGCAACTGATTAACATTAATCTGATTTCCTGTGAGTCAATTTCCTTGAGATATAGTAAACAGTCCAATTACCTGCCATGGGCCTCTTTTATTATCAAGGTTTTGATATTAGCAACAGAAGTGTATGTAAATACATGGAATTTCTAACAAATCTGAAGAGAACGAAAACACAGCTTAATCCGGTTAAAGGGTTTGTAGTTTGTCTTACCGACTGGAAATTTAGTTTGGAAAGTAACGTTAACTCACAGAGGCTTTGCTTCTTTAATAGCATTTGAAGGCCACCCTTGGCAAACCTTGGCTGTCCGCAGCTGTGGGACTGAAGGGGGCTGCGGCGAGGGCCTGGCCGTCATCATGATCTAAAGCACGTTCCCCTAGCAGGTGCCAGAGGCGTCGAGAGGTCAGCAGAGGGCGAGTGCCAAGGAGACCCGGGGTCCGGCGCTGCCCCTGGGCTCTTAGCTCCGGGAACTAGGGGCATTTGCTTCAGCTCCCCAAGCTTCAGGTGAGACGGTGAGCGCACGGCCTGCACGGGAGGGGTCCTGTCAGTGTGGCTGTGACCCCCCACCCCTCCCCGCCCCAGCATTTACTGGCCCCCCGGTTCAGGGTGGGCCCTCTCCTCTGCCTGCACTGGCTGCCTGGCTCCAGGAGCCGAGTAAGAAATGGCATCAACATTTAATCATGAAAGCAAAAAGTTTATTCATGTTTTAAACTACATATAACTACCACGAGGAAGACTTTTCAATCCAGGGTGTAATCCAGTTAGAAAGGAACACGAAACGCTTTTAATACATTAGAATCACCGCCACAAATTATTTTCATGACTCAATCAGTTTCAGAATCGCATACAATACAAAAAGAGAGAAAGGAGAGGGGCCCCATTACGCAGGGTGAAATGTACAGTACTGAATACTGAAATCCGAATGCATCACAATTAGTCGCCGCTTTTTGTTTTTTGCATGGATTAGTAACAAGATGAAGAACATTCAAAATGTTTCTCAGTATTTACAACAGTTTTACTGATCCTGTGTTAAATTAAGACCAAATGTTTCCACTCTCGATTTTTAAAAGTTGCAAATGCAACCCTGATTTTTCTTTTAAAAGATTACAATGTACATTACATTTTATGAAGGGAAACAAAGAGTTAATTACAAGATGCAAAAAGATAAGAAAGAGACGAACTACAGCGTGAGTATTGTTCAGAGGTAGTAAGTGAGCACTCTAAGCTACAGAACATGTTGAAATTCTATTGGTTTGTATGAGTTCGCATGAGGTAATAAAGCTGTGTTTTGATTGGTGAGATGTATAAATACTCTTTTGCTACACTATATACAACACTCCAGAGAGCAGGGCCTTGTGTGGATGCCCAGGACGTAGCAAACCTTGACAAGTCTGTGCAGCACCCAGCGCACACGGTTAAACCCCAGACGGATCTCGTTTTCACCTCTATCAGCAGCAAGTATCTTCATCTCCCAGAACAATCTGGATCCATAATTTAATTACCGAGCAGACTTGGGCACTGGTGCTTTCAGAGAGAGAAAAGAGGCTACCAGTCTCTGATCTAATTACGACATAAGCGATCGCAACACCAATGTGACGAGAAGATTCTTAAACACACATCATGAGCAGAGACGCCGAACAGTGCTTTTATGCCAACTCCATCAGCGCACGCAAGCAGGACAATCGAAGTCTGCGACGGAGACACGTGCCAAGTTCGGCTGAGGCCAGGTGACTCTGCGTCTGCTGGAACATCGAGGCTTAGCATACACTGTACTTCTTACCCTTAAGGCCAAGTAACTGGCAACTGTGAAACCATTAATGTAAAATATTGATAATAAATTATGATAAAATAGCTACAGGACTGTCAACAATGTTAAATCTTGGCCTAATTGGATAAAGTGCCTTTTTTTAAAACATTGTGTGTTTTTAAAGTATAAATACAAATGATTATGATTCCTTAAAAAACAGATTTACCAAGTTCTCTAATAAGACAAGGTTTTACAGTAAAGCTGTAGATGGTGGGCTACAAAACCGCGTTCCTCCTCCTCCTATTGCTCTGAATGCACTTATCAAGGCGTGTCAGCCGGGGAGAGTGTGGCCAGAGATTAGTTAGAGGTATCCGAGTGCACACTTCCCGGGCCTTCCGTAGGAGAAGTCACAGAAGATGGAGTTGTCGCGTCCTGCCAGCCTCCATTAGCCTGAAAGGAGAAATACAGTTCAGCGGGCGCGCATCTACGTATCAATTCCACTCCCCAATTTAAAACAGCCAGATGACAACACGAGAGCAAAGATGCATTAGCAAAATGCATTTTCCAAACCCACTTTGGCAGGAGTTGGAAGCATGTGTTAAAGTGGGATTAAATGCATGTAAAACAAATCCATCCCATCGAGTAAGACTTGGCAATAAATCAGCAGGCGGAAGAAGGCTTCAGCTGGTCCCAAGCTGGCACGAGGCTCAGCCTTTGATCTGCTGGCAAAAATAAAGCGACTCGAAAAGCAATCTTTGAAGAAGAGAGCAGTGGAGAAGCTCCACACAACACCTCGGCAGCACCCTGAGCGCCACGAAGTACCAACTCGTGCTCCCACAGGAGCAGCTGCCCACCCTCTCCCCATCCATGCCTGACAGCGGCTGCTGTAACCCTTGGCAAATGCAGGCCAGAATGTCCCTCCAAACGGGATCTTCCGGAATGAAAATGCATGAGCTGTGGAGGAGCACACACTACTCAAATCCGGATTCCAATTATCTGGAACTGGGCTCCTATCCGGGACACAGCTCCTGCTCTGCCCATGCCGCCGGCCTTTCCTGCCTCAGACCTGCATCAGCAATAGCCCAACTCAGAAACAAATTTGCCTTCTGTCTTGGCCCATAGAGGCACTTGCTGAAGTCAACGTCTGATCAGATTGCTGCTGTGGCAGACAGCTTGTCACTACATATTTTTATGTCAGTCAAGAAGAGGAAGGTGCTGGGGTTGTGATTTGGGGCACCCTCAGTGGAAGTGACTGGGTGGGCCTTTCTGGAGGGCAGACGAGGGTGAGCTGGCCGACACCCAGAGCCTGCAGCTCCAACCATCCCCCACACTCAGGCCTCCCATCCCAGTGCCGGTGTGGGTCCTGGGGTCCCCTACCTCCCTCACATCTACCGCAACGTCTGTGAGTCTGTCCAAGATGTCTTCTTTCAGGCCAGGACTCTGTATCGATTCCCCACCCAGCCCGAGGCAGCTTTGAGATGAGCTGTGTGCTGGTGGCGGTCTGCTCTGCGCTGCGACTGTTGTCCCGGGGCACTCCTGTGCTCTGACTCACTCCCAAGTGCTGCACACAATGCACCTTTTCCACCTTCTAGGACTCGGGGAACAACCATTCTGAAGGAGATGACCAGAGCCAGTGGAAAAGAATTCTCTAGGCTTGAGGCATGTCAAATTCAAGTTAGAAAAAAAAAAAAAAAAAAAGAGGGAGCAGACTAAAAACAAAAACAAGAGCCAAGAGCAAAAAACATAGGCCACAGTGGTGGTGCCTCATCGGCGCCTCAGTGGCGCTGGGGTGGGCGGTGACGTGCCTGAGTGTGTCCGCTGGGCTAGGAAATCCTCTTTATCTAAAATGTAAGCTGTTCCCCCCCTCAGGTAGGAAAATCTACTTAGGAAAAGAAAAACCCTTACCCAGATACAAGTCTAAAGATATTCCATCTGAAGTAAACATCATTCCTCTTTTATCCAAATTTATAAACAACAAATGCACAATATTTTTACCCAGCGTGGCAGCTGGAGGAGAGGTTGTCAGCAAGCATTCTTTTTTTCAAAATAAATTAATCCTTCCTCTGGTGGGTTGAGATTATGCGCTGTATTATCCAGCAGCGCCTTATCAAGCCTCATCAGGGAAGATGGAACTCACGCCTGCAAAGTGCTGCAGGCGATCACAGTTTCATATTTTATCATGTTGATAAGGATATCGCACACTCTCTGAAGCATTTCAAAACCCTTAAATGAAAAAGGAGAAATGCAACTAAAAGGCTTTTTATATGGTTTGTTGTGGGTTATTATGAGTTATTTATAAACCCAAAAAGAAAGATTTGACATTTCAAATGTAAAAGATTTGAGTATTTAATGGTCCTTTTTTCTCTTTACAAGTGGACATCCTCAATCACTTTTTAAATCATTAATATTTACTCCCATAGCAAGCCAAGGCTCCGGAGACGGAGACGTCCGTCCATCTTCCTCCCGACTCTGCCGCCATGAGCGGGGCAGTGCACTCCCTCCCCAGATCCGCAATCCCAGATGCCGTCTGTCCACTGCTCCACCGAAGCTCCACGCTGGGGAACCAGTGCCGGGCCCCAGGCCCTCACCCACATGAGTTTTGCCTTTCTCCATCCATGAAGGGGTGGGAAAAGAGTCAGTATCAGTAAATTGGTTATGAAAGTAAAATGATTTCCTTCATAACTAACAAACGAGAAACCATTAAAGTTGCTACATATGATTTTCACCCCACATGCACCACTCAGCAGCAAGGTTTCAAGAAGTGAATTCCTGGCGCCAGCACTGTGGAATGGGTTGGGCCACTGCCTGAAGTGCCGGCATCCCATATGGGTCAAGGTCAAGTCCCACTGCTCCACTTCTCATCTAGTTCCCGGCCAACGCCCCTGGAACAGCAGCAGAGGACAACCCAAGTGCTTGGACCCCTGCACCCACGTGGGAGTCCTATAGGAGGCTCCTAGCTCCTGGCTTCAGCCTGGCTCAGCCCTGGCTATTGTGGCCATTTGGGGAGTGACCCAGAGGATTGAAGATCTCTCTCTCTGTCTCCCTATGTAACTATACCTTTCAAAAAAATCTTCAAAAACAAACAAACAAGAAAAAGAAGCAAACTCTTGGCTTAGCTCGGCTTGCTGTTTGGGGGCTTCCAAAACTGGTACCCGTGCTGTACGGGGGCACTTTTCCTGCTGCGATTCCAGGACCAACGACCTGTGGTCACCATCTCTCTGGAATACAGTACGGCTGGAAGGACACGGGGTCTTAATGGGCTGGTGCTGAAGTCCCTACTGATGACAGAATGCAGCCTCCGTCCTCTGGGAGGACTTCTGAGGGCATCTAGGTGACATGAAGCTCGAGTTGCTGAGGTGAAAGTGCAGCTAACACACCACCTTCCCTACGCAAAGAAAATGAGAAGCCAAACCCACTGGCCATCCCTGTGTCATGAGGCACGGTTTACCTGACACCGTTCCACAGCTGGCTCCCCAGGGTACTCACATTTAAATTATGTGGACTGTACAGCGAATTTCCTCCAAGGCCATCACTGTAGCCTCCCGTCTGATTGATAACATGACGGAGGGTATCCACCTAGAAGTGAGACGAAACGAAATTCATCATCCCACACCTATTAAAACATCATTACTTACAAAGGGAAACAATTTGAATCATGTGTGCCACAAGGGGTTAGCATCTTCAATGGAAGACAAATTTATTACTCAAATGTGGCCAGCATCGTTTCGGCAACTCTTTGCATATTTTAACTCACATGCTGTTGCTTTTCACGCCAGCCAAACAATGGCATCCTCAAGGCAATGCAAACTTTCCATCGACAGCAACCCAATGCATGTGGTGGTGGGCGAAAAACTACTCCACTATGTGCACTGGCTCAGTCTCCCTGTCTCTCTCTCTCTCTCTCTCACACACACACACACACACACTTCCATTTTATGCATTAAAAACTATATAAGTAGTTGTGCTCAATTCAGAGGATGAGAAAAGAATTGAAGTTGCAATCTATGAACTCAGGTTTTTTATTCTGGCTTTATACAGGAATGAAATAGAGCAGTATGTTCTTAAACCACACACACGTTGGCACATGCAAGTTTTCTGTTTTATTTCGTAACAATAGGAAGAGTCACCCAACCCCTCTCCATGAGCTCAAGCCAGAGCCGAATGCATTCACAAAGTTTGTCAGGTTTGAATCATCGAAAGTCACTGCTCACTTGACTTCTCCTTAAATTAAATGGTGGGGCAGATGGGTCATGTTGGGAAGCACCCAGCACAGGGTCTGCACAGATGTGCAGACCCCTTCCACGGGGACAGAGGAAGGAGTTTTGAGCCCACGCCCTACCCTGCTAGAAAGGCCCCAGCTGGGGCATTTCTCCTACCTGTGATTGCACATTGGCTCCGACTTGGGACCCTTGGTAAGAATCCCCATTCAGACTCTGCATGTTCATGAACATGTCCCCAGAATTTGGGAGGTTAAAAGAACCAGAAGAACCTGGAAAGGAAAGAGTTCAGTAGCTGAATAACAGAGAGCTACATACACAATCCTCAAAGACCCAGAGGCAGGGGGAGGAGAATAGGTGCAGAGGGGGAAGGCGTGCACAACACAAAGCATTTCTGGATCTAAGAGGGAGAAAGACTCCAAGGAGCTAGGTCCTGTGACTCCGCTTACATCTAGGAAAATTCCTATCCACCAGGAAGCCCACAGTGGGGTGGGGGTGAGGGTGAGAGAGAGAGAGAGAGAGAGAGGGAGAGAATACAACAGTAAACACCCAGTAGCTGGCCTGGAACCTTCTCCTTGTTTCCAGTTAGCTCCCGACAGTTACTCAGAGAAGAGGTGTTTTCCTGAAGCTCTTTGCTGACCATACCCTTTATCTGCCTTTCCTCTCAGCTGTGTTCTTGTTCCATGAAAAAGAACCAATGGTAGGTGGGACACAACAGACAGAAGCCCCTAACTTCCTGAGCTATTCACATGTACTCGAAACATCTCCTTAGGAAAGCCCCTTGAAGGCCATTGATCTGTACAGCTGTACACCTTTCATTACTACTCAAGTTTCCCATAATTTAAAAATCCTTCATCATGAACGTCACATAAAATCTGGCCAAATGGACTGGATGAGGAGCCAGGAGCATCACACCTGTCGTCGAGTCCCATGTCTCTCACAGCTAACAGCTCCCAAGCCCACCAAGCCAGCACGATGATAGAAATGCTAGCGAGGATAGCAGACTGCAGTCCACAGCTACGCTAGGTAGGAAGCACCGCTGTACCGAATCCAACAGCAACAGGTGCATTTCCCACCTTTGCTATTTCATTCTCTGACAGACTACTAGTGACCTCAAAGTGACGCATGGGGCAGTACAACTCGAATAATCATGGGTGATAGCACTTTGCCTGGCTGCTGAATTAACACCACTACTGAGTGCAGAAGTTCCAGAATCTGCTAGTGGTGAGTGGTACCCACCAAGCACAGTGGGTTTACAAGCTTGGGCCACCCACTCGTTTACCCATCCCAAGATCAGGCCTGCACTAATCTTCCTTTGTAAGCTCACTGCGGGGCTCTCATCTCCTGGGCTGGGGGCAGGATGCTGTGGCATAAGGCTGCCGGGGCCAAGTGGGCAGCGAGCCCTGGTACGCACCCGAGTTTGGCGTGGTGGGTGAGTTGGTCTGGTTGTTCTGCACGGCGGCGGCTACCGCGTGTGCAGCTGTTACCGCTGTCTTTGCAGCATAGAGATTGGCTTCTTCCTGAAACTTGCCGATATTCTTCTTGTACCTGATTCGTTTGTTGCCAAACCAGTTGGACACCTACAAATTGCAAGGACATGGAATTAAGGGAGAGAGATCAAAGAGGAAAAACACTCAAACTTCCAATAATAGCTGTTGGACACCAAGAGACACTCAGTTCCCGGCTTGCGATTTCATAGCCTGTGGATAATGCAGCATGGTTTTAGGAATTCACCTTCTCTGTTGACAAACCTGTCACACTCTTTTGGTCTCTTAGAGTTGGCTACAGTAACACTAAAATGGCTGAGAGTGCTGATTATAAAAAGTAATCCAACTGGTATTTACCAATTAGTACACAAATAACCAGCCTCCTCCCTCAAGTAACTGAACAACTAACAGAAACATCTATTAAGTCAATAATAAGGAGTCAGGGAAGAAAAACTTATTCTTTTGGAGTCTGGAACACTTTTGGCAGCTGAATAGTAGAATCACGTTTGGTCTTCTGGAAAAAGAAACATTCATTCATAATGGATGAACAATCCCTTTATCTCCTGCCTTAGAAAATACTGCATGTGTGCCAAGATGGCCACCCCAGACCCACCAGTTAACACTCAGGAAGGTCACAACTCAAAAACTCAAGTCATTCCAGTAAGGTTAAATGCAAATGCGAAGGAAGCAGCTCAGATTTCATCAGGTGGAATATGCTTATTCTTCTCATGACCACTTATGATGTCAGTCAGTGCAAATGGACCACAGCACCAAAGAGGGTCTTGGCAACAGGCAGATTTCATCACATTTCATGGACAGCAAGACTTCAGACTAACATTCTGGCCCAGAGCTCAGATGGTCCAAGTACTTGGGCCCATGCCATTCACGTGGGGGACCTGGATGAAGCTCATGGCTTCTCCCTGGCCCAGTGCTGGCTGTTATGGCCATCTGGGGACTGAAACAGTGGATGGAAAGTATCTCTCTCTCTCTAACTCTTTCGCCATGGTATCAGGCTGCATGGGTCACTGTTCTACCCTGCAGGTACCACATCCCTAACAGCTACTTAGGAGCCTGAAGGGAAATAATGAGTGGTATGTAGTTCACAGCCCTCCCACCCAATTGACATCAGTGGGCGCCCTCGTTGGCCACCTCTGCCAAGTCTTGAATGGCTTTGGAAATGGAACCCTCGCGCTTCAACCTATGGCATCTATCCTTTTGGAAGAAGCCAGAGAGCCCTGGCAAGAGAGCCACGTGAGGCCGAGCCTGGCCTTGCTGCCGTGCATCTGCTGTCCCTTCCTTGAGAGCCTGCGTGCGCAGACACACAGGCATGCTAGCTGAGGTTCATCTGACAGAAATAAGCCACAGCTGCCCGGAAGTAAATATGCTTCAGACTGGGACTCCTGGCTGTTTCGATTCACCACCTTTTCACATACTGGTTTATCCTGGCCCTGAAGGGCAGTAGGTACCCCTCTTTCCTGCAATTGAATACAGTGGCCATGATAACTGTGTCTTAGTGACTCTCCCACATGCTGGGCTGGATGCAGAGCTCTGCACAGGTTCTTATTTAGTCCCAACCGTCTCGGGGCGGGGTGGCTGGCAGGTGGAGTCCCAGGCAGCACAGCAGTCCCACACCTGATGGCCCTCTCTCTCCTCAACTTGCTGGGCCTCTCGGCAGGGTCTGACCCTCGTAGTCACACCTCCTTCCTGGCGCTGGCTCTCCACTGGTTTCTGTGACGCCACACTCCTGCTTCTCTCCCAACACCTGCCTCTCCCCTGACACACAGCTCATGCCCCCACGCTCTCTCTCCTCGAGTTCTTTATCCAGATTTGACATTCCTGCCAGCCTCTGTGTCCCTGACTTCTATGAAGAACGTTAGTTCTCCATTTTTAGGTAAACATCCCAACACGTTCAGCTCAGTAGGTCTCAGAAGGACCTTAGGTGCCCTCTAGGTTCGCACTTCTTCTCTCTTGTCTTTGTGCATGAGACAGAGAGCAGTGGGAGGTAAAATAGCAAGGTTTATTAGGGAAGGGACATCCGTAAGGACGGATGGGCACCTCTCCAGACAGGACCTGAGAGACTGGGGGGGGGGGGGGGGCGATGTTACATGGTTGAGTAGAGAGATTACATCTGACCAGGCCAGGCAGGCGTCTCAGCAGAGAGGCAGAGGGCTGAGCCGTCAGGTTGAGGCCTTGGGGGGGGGGGGGGGGGATGGGTCTTTGTCTTCACATATCTCCTCCTGAAACAAAGGATTTTATGGCTGTAAATATTAAGAAGCTCCTATCTGAGTTTTCCCTTGAAGGTATCAGACAGGAGGAAGCCTAGCTGGGCCATCCTGGGTTCAGAGGAAGGGTGAGCAGGACCCCTAGAGAATGGGGATCCGGAGCAGGGTGTTTGCAATGCAGACACTGGGCTGCATCTGGGAGATTGTGGAAGATTTGTCAGGCAGAAGGGGCGGGACCCCCCACCTGGCAGGTTATCGGGTAGAAGGGGGCAGGGCAGGAGGGGGCAGGGCAGGATGTGAATACCGGGCTGCCCCTGAAACATTGTCAGCAGATGCATATGCTGGACGTAGATGTCTTCTCTTTAGGCCTTTATGTCACACACACATAAGCTCACAACTGACTTCCTACCTAACAACACCACCTCCAGAGACATGCCACTCACTACCTACCTCCCAGAGCCCGCGATTCTGAAGATGTGAAGTCCTCATGGAAGTGTGGTTCTCGTAATTCTGAACTAAAAGCTGGCTCCCTTTCCCTTCCACCCCATGGTCTTACATCTGACATCCAGACTGGCACACTATCAGGCCCTCAAATTCAGCCCCAGGGACCTAGCCCCATCCTGCCGTTGGTCTCTTCCTCAAGCCCCCTCTGCCTACGGGAGGTGTGCACGGTGACCATGCAGGACAGGCCAGTGCCAGGAAGAGCCAGGAGAGCACACAGGTGAGGAGGCAAGGCGGGCTGGAGTCCGGCACAGCAGCAGGAGTGAGAGCGAGGGACAAGCACCGCCTGGCCACTGACTGGCCGAGGGTCGGGGGGAAGTGGAGGCAGACGTGATGCTGAGGTGGGCCCAGGCCTTGAGTGGGGTGGAGACAGATGCTCTGGAGGAGTGTTCCGTCCTCCCAGGCAGAGTTATGTCACTCTAAAACCAGACAAGCACTGAATCAAGACTGAACAGGGACCCCACAGAGGTTGGCTCTGAAAATGCTCAGTAAGCAAGTTCTATCAGAGCCTCCCTCACCTTTCGCAGGTTCACACTCTCGGCTCCAGAGCAGGGCCACTCCAGCTTTCCTGAATGAGACTGCTGGGCCCAGAAAGAGTTAAATATTGACTGTGTCTGTGGTGCAAAGGGAGACAGTCCTGGCTGAGAGGGAATTTGGCATTTCTTAGGCATAATTAATGAAAATTCCCCAACTCTGAATTTAGCAACAAAGGCCCATCTTAAAATTCTCTTCTTCTAAACAATT
>NC_091432.1:229660223-229710223 GCF_964237555.1 Oryctolagus cuniculus | reverse complement strand
TCTGACCAGGGCTGCTGGGCTGCGCACGTTTCACTGAAATCTTCCCTGAAGTCATTCTGAAAAATCAAGTACCTCCTCACACATTTTTCCTCTCTTGCACATTTCTTAAGTTGGCATCTACAATTTTTCATTATAAGTCTATATAGTTGTAAACAGTGCTATTTCAGTATGTCATAAATGTTGACATTTTAAAATAAAACTGTAACACTATTCTTTAAAATGTATCCAACCTAACATAAATAGCAAAGCAATTCGATACCCACTATCCATTTTAAAAATACATAAACTTGCTCTTCTTTGAGTCTAAAATTTTTATGCTCTTATTTTTTTGTTCTTGAAAGTGCATTTCCATTTTTCTATCCTGTATTCTCTGAATGCAATATGCTTTTATGCTCTACAGAAGAAATATATGGAAATTAAAATTTTAAAATTGTTTTTATTTCCTGTAATTACCATGCTGTACATATTTGATATTTCTTTCTGGATTAAGCTATCATTACAGTTAGTCTACAAGTGATCAAAGCAATACAAGTACTTATTTTGATAGAATGCTAATTTTCGACCACCAAAAGTAAGCTTTAACCACACGCATTTCTTCAGCAGAGGGGCGGGGGTTCTCAGCGCTGACTGAGGAGGCTTGTTTTTTCCCAACATTCTGTACTGCTCTTTGCTGGGCACATGAGAGGGTCTCTTATTTAGGAGCACTGGGTGGGAGTACTCCTCTCTTTCGTGCAATGGGAAATGGGTATGTGGGGATGGGGATGAGGGAAAAGGATGGCCAGCAAGGGGGCCTTCCCAGGGCAGGGAGGGGCTGAGAGGACCACGCATGCCCTGAGGCAGAGCTGGCCTGCAATGCCTGACAGTCTTCAGCTGCTGTGTGGAGAAGGTGTCCCTGGTTTGAAGACTGCTTCCTTAAGAAATCGGGCTAATTCTGGTTCATTTCAACTTCTCTGTGTGACACAACATGGGAACTCCTTGGACAGGGGTGCTTGGAGAAGTCCTTCAGCCATAACAATGGGGCTTACTCAGGCAACCACTTCCATGTGTCACAGTGACCTTTTGCAGCTAGACAGAGAACATATTTGTCAGCTCCAGGAAATCAAAAACAGTCTGATTACAGAAGCAAACCTAAGGGTATAGATCCAGTACCTGTTATTTAGCATAACCTTTCTGGGAAGTAAGGCCACACACATACATACACATAAACATACCCTTTGCCTAGCATTACTAAGAACTTATCTTGAGGAAATATTTAGAGATGTATATATGAAGACATTTGCCACAGTCCTACTTAACAATACCAGAGAGAAATACCTAATATAGCCACACCTGTATAATGGCGTATAACAATGATTAAAGATCATGTCGAAAAGAAATATATAGATATGGGAAATAAAAGGAGGAGGAAAGGGTACTTTTTTCAGGAGGTTCTTTTTGGTAAAATATGTACATATGTATACATTTGTAGACATACACACACATGCATGTACACACAAGACAAAAGTACTACAGCACATGCAACCAATGTGTGATTATCAGTTTCAGTGGGTGTAGAAATATAGTCCTACACTGCTTAACAACAGGGTAACATTCTGAGGACCATGTAGGTAAGTGCTTTCCTTGTGCAAACGTCAAAGTGTGTTTACACAAATCAGGGCAACTATGACGTCCCAGATCACGTAATCTAAGGGGATTACCATTACACATGTGGTCCATCTTTGATGGAATGTTGTTATGCAGTGTATGACTATACATCCTCTAGTATCATATAAATTGTCTTCAAAAAGCCAAGTACAGGGGCCGGTGCTGTGGCCTGCAGTGCTGGCATCCCATATGGGCACCAGTTCGAGTCCTGGCTGCTCCACTTCCAATCTAGTTCCCTGTTAATGTGCCTGGTAAAGCAGTGGAAGATGGCCCAAGTCCTTGGGACCCTGAACCCATGTGGAAGACCCAGAAGAAGCCCCTGGCGGGGCTGGCACTGTGGTGCAGTGGGTTAAAGCCCTGGCCTGAAGTGCCAGCATCCTATATAGATGCCGGTTCTAGTCCCAGCTGCTCCTCTTCTTATTCAGCTCTCTGAATGGCCTGGGAAAGTAGCAGAAGATGGCCCAAGTCCTTGGGCCCCTACCACCCACTTGGGAGACCTGGAAGAAGCTCCTGGTTTCTGTCTTCAGATTGGCCGAGCTCCGGCTGTTGTGGACATTTGGGGAGTGAACTAGTGGGTGGAAGACCTCTCTCTCTCTCTGTTAACTTTAATTCTCAAATAAATAAATGAATCTTAAAAAAAAAGCCAAGTACTAGCTTCTTCCAAATATAAAAATATGTTTTAATAAATAAAGCAACCAAACTACTTTTTATAAAACAGCCACTGAGAGGGCCAGTGCTGTGGCATAGGAGGTTAAGCTTCCACCTGCAGTACTGGCATTTCATATTGGCACTTGTTCAAGTCCCAGCACTCCAATTCTGCTTCAGCTCTCTGCTAATGTGCCTGGGAAAGCAGTGGCAGATGACCAAGTGCTTGGGCCCCTGTATCCACATGGGAGACCAGAAGAAGCTCTTGGTTCCTCACTTTGGCCTGGCCCAGTTCCAGCCATTGTGTCTATTTTGGGAGTGAACCAGCAGATGGAAGATCTCTCTTTCTCTCTCCTTCTCTCTGCCTTTCAAATATAAATAAATAAATCATTGAGAAAGCCATCTAACAGTCTTCATGACTAACTGCCAGGCCTTGTGCAGGGCCCCAGGGTTATAAGCAACTGGTCCCATTCCTGACAATCTCTAGGGGAGGTGGTTCACAGGTACAAGAAGTCTTAAAATAATTAAAACCAGACACTTGGAAAAAAATCCCAAGCCATTAAAAAACGACTCTAGGGAGCAGGCATTTAGCCTCAGTGATTAAGATCCCCATGTCCCACACTGCAGTGCCTGGGTTTGATACCCACCTGGCTCCTTACTTCAGCTTCCTGCTCATGCAAGGGAGGTACCCGGGGAGGCAGTGGTGATGGCTCAAGTGATTGGACTCCTGCCATCCACGTGAGACATCTACATTGAGCTTCTGCCTCCTGACTCCACCTGGCTATTGCAGACATTTGAAAAGCGACCCAGTGTTTGGGAGTTCTGTTTCTCTCTTTCCAATTTAAAAAAAAAAAAAAAAAAAAAAAAGAGAGAGAGAGAGAGAGAAAGCAGCTCTACATCAAAGAGAAATTCTGTGCTCAAAATAAAAAGCTAAGCCATTTACAATGTCTCTACAGTCACTGAAAGCCAATTTATTGATAATTAGTTTTAACTGTATCTTACATTTCCAATTCTATCACTGCATTTATTGATCATATTAATAACCACATTAAATAAAAGAGAAGAATTACGACTTAAAGACAAACTTCAGAAGGCAGAAGTGCGGACCTCAACAGCTTAGTCCTAGCCTTGCTTCCTGGCAGGAACTGCATCAGGCAGAGGATCCACTCTTGTTTGGAAGGGAAGCAGCCGGCACGAAAATTGCAATCATTGAAATTAGCAAACTGAAAATTGATGAGCACAAGTCTTAGAAAAATTTGCCATTGTGTTTTCCATGTTTACTTGTGATGCATGCTTTATGTGCTGTGCCTAATTAAATGTAACAGATTATCAACTGTTGAAACACCAAGTTATATATGATGGAACACGGCAGCATATTTGTGTAGTAAACAATTCTACCTCTATCAGTTTTCCCTAATCGATATGTTTTCATTTCTGTTATGTGATTCAATTTTAAATAAAGGACAGAAGCCATATACTGCTCAACTGTTAACGTTAGTAGTGTTAACACACTTGACAGTCATATAAATGGGCTTCAGAGGCAGAGAGACCTGTGTGTGGATCCCAGCTCTGCTATCCAATACAGGTCATGTCACTTAAGGTTCCACTTTCCTGGTCTATGGGGCTATTGTGAACATTCAATGAGAGGAGATGTTAAATGCAAAAGACAGTGCCTAATATGTACCAAGGACCTAATAAATATTAGTTTTCCCTTTTCTTAAAATTAACGAGCATCAGCAAAACCCCATGATGGCTGTGTTGTAGAAACCATAGCTGTTTCCTGCAGTGATTAAGGTCAGGCCACCCTTTTCACCAGAGCTCTGGATTCTAGCAGAACCAATCCATACTCCCAGACAGACAAAAGGGAACAGGCAGCAGGCCAAGAGCTCCCGTGTATCACCCACTTGCTTAGCTACTGTTCACACTGGACCTGATCACTACTCATTCCTGCTCATCCTTCCTCGTCCCTATCCCAACACAGCCACTCAACAGAACAATGCATCGTTTAGACCCAGGATATGCAGGCATGTCCCTTGTACTTACATTTAAAAGAGCAGCCACTTGTACATCCATGTAAAGAGTGAACATTTAAGAGCTCTGGTGCTGAGGCAGAGCAGGTAAAGCTGGCCGCCTGAGACGCCAGCATCCCACATGGGTGCCGGTTCAAGACCCAGCTGCTCCATTTCTAATCCAGATCCCTGCTAACACACCTGGAAAAGCAGCGGAAGATGGCCCAAGTGTTTGGGCCCCTGCACCCATGTGGGAAATCTGGAAGAAGTGCCTGGCCCCTGGCTTTGACCTGGCCCAGCCCCTTGCTGTTTTGGCCATTTGGGGAACAAACCAGCGGATGCAAGATCTCTGTCTGTCTGTCTGTCTCTTCCTCTCTCTGTGCAACTCTGACTTTCAAATAAATAAATCTTTAAAAAAAGAAGAAGAAACAGAAGAAGAGCTCTCTATGAGCCAGCTATGTACCGGAAACCTTACATGTATTACCTCCTTTAAGCTCTACAAAGACCCAGTTTTACTGATGTGACAACTGAGGTCAGAAAATTTATATAACTTTCCTGGGGTTATATAGCCTTTCTCGTGTGTCTTATCTAATGAAACCCGTTTTCCTTTAATACTTACTGTAAAAATTTAAATAATTAGTCTTTATTCAATTTCTTTTCTTTCTTTTTCAAATATTTATTTATTTATTTGAAAGGCAGAATTACAGAAAGGGAGAGGCAGAGACAGAGAGATAGAGAAAACTTTCATCTGCTGGTTCACTCCCCAAATGGCCGCAATGGCCAGGGCTGGGACAGGGCTGGACCAGGGCTGGACAAGGCCAAAGCCAAGAGCTTCATCCAGGCCTCCCTTGTGGATGGGGTCCATCTTTTGCTGCTTTTCCCAGGCACATTACCAGCGAGCTGGACTGGAAGTGAAGCATCTGGGAGTTGAATCAGCATCCATAAGGGATGCCAGCAATGGCTTGACCTGATAATGCCACAGTGTCAGTCCTTTAATTTTCTTTCTTTTCCATTGTATTAAGTGATGAGGGCTACAAAAGGCATTCTACCTTCCCGGTACAAAATATTTCTTTCTTTTTTTTTTTTTTTTTTTTTTTTTGACAGGCAGAGTGGACAGTGAAACAGAGAGACAGAGAGAAAGGTCTTCCTTTTGCCGTTGGTTCACCCTCCAATTGCCGCCATGGCTGGCACGTTGCTGCTGGCGCACCGCACTGATCCAATGGCAGGAGCCAGGTGCTTCTCCTGGTATCCCATGGGGTGCAGGGCCCAAGCACTTGGGCCATCCTCCACTGCACTCCCTGGCCACAGCAGAGAGCTGGACTGGAAGAGGGGCAACCAGACAGAATCCAGCGCCCCAACTGGGACTAGAACCCAGTGTGCCAGCGCCATTAGGTGGAGGATTAGCCTATTGAGCCGCGGCGCCAGCTAAAATATTTCAACTTCTTTATAGTTAAAATGTGGGCTGGCCTAAGAATTCAAACCATTTCTTTTTAAGAAAATAAACTACAAATTCATAACAACAACTGACTTGAAAACCAACTTTTGGAATACAATCTACTTCTAATGGGAGAACTGACCAAATCGATATTCAGGCTTGATAGTATGTGAAATAATTTAAAACAGATTCACTTGTCAAGTACAGGATCTTTTTTATTTGAGGCTGTGAAAAATTTTATGGCCATAATGTGCTGACATCCTTACAGTTTGGCTTTGCCCTTTCTACTCCATGCACGGCAGACTGATAACTGCTCCTGACATTCACAAAGAGGCTCATCTGCAAAAGCATATAAAACGTCAGCCTCGCGGCCACTGCACACAGCAAACGCAGCCGTCCATCTCCCAAACACACGTACTGGGGGGCGGTTCTAAATTACCACAGATGACATTTCCAGCTAGAGATATTTTTCCTTTAAAAGTATTTCTCCCATTTGAAAAAAGAAAAGCATGTTAGGTACAGAATTCGATCGTCTTCCCTCACAGGCTCTGTAGGCAGCCCTGGCAGATCTCAAAGCAGTGACGTCACAGCTGCAGAGCTGCTCCATCAGCTGCACGGAGAGGTGGGGCTGCCTCCCAGGCCACACACCAGCATTCCAGGGTTAAAACTCAAAGGCACTCTGTATAGGCCAGATTTTTGCCTTGAGAAGTTCTGTGTAAATTGAATTCCTATAAATAAAAATATCGAAACTGATTTAGCATCCTGAGTAAAGAAATCCTACAGGTAAGCCTCTTATTTAAGGGAAACCCTTATTTATTTTAACATCGCTTCCTACCTTATACGTCCCACAGTTACTTCATTGAATTTATTTAAAATGGGAATATGGCACCTGCGTCGTGGCACAGCAGGTTAAGTTGCTGCCTGCTATGCCAACATTCCAGTTTGAGTCCCGGCTGCTCTGCTTCCGATTCAGCTCCCTGCTAATGCACCTAGGAAAGCAGCGGAGGATGGCCCAAGTGTTTGGGTTATTGACACACACATGGGAAACCTGGATGGAGCTCCTGGCTCCTGGCTTCAGCCTGGCTCAGCTCTGGCCATTGCAGCTATCTGGAGGTGAGAACCAGAAGCTACAAGATCTCTTTGATCTTTCTCTCTGTGTATATCCAACTCTCTGCCTTTCGAATAAATAAAAAGAAATCTAAAAAAGAATTGAGATTAAAAAATACAGTGGGAATATCCATCCCCCAAAAGTATACTATTGTTCAATACATACAATTAATTCTTACCACAAACAACATGCATTCTTGGAGTAAAGAGTAAAGGATAGGTCTAGAGACCAAGACCAGGAGCCCCCTTGCTTCTCAAGTGGGGCGCTCACCTTTATAGAGCCTGTGAAAAATCTACAGGCTGGGGGCTAGCACATTGGTTTACTTCTGCTCCCACTTTCTTCTGGATCCTTTACAAGGCTCTGCATGCCCAGCAAGAAAATGCTGGCTGAACAGATGACAAACTGGCATTTATTGGACACTCGGGATGTGTCAGGTGCTATACTATGCATTCTATATCTAGGGCCTCAACAACCACTCAATCCCTTGAAAAATTATCATTATTCTCTCTTTACAGATCAAAAAAATGGAGTCTCAGATTAAATAATTTCCTCAAGGTTATACAGCTGCTACATAGTGGAGGAATGAGGTCTGAGGGACTTTTCTGCACCTTCCCACACTGAAAGGTACAGTCATCTGGAGTTCCAATTTCTCAAAATATGTGATACGAAGGACAGCACCACTTCATGGGACTAAAGCAATGGAACTGAGTTTTTTGGAAGAATCTGGTGAATCTGTTGGGCAGCAGTCCAACTGTACAACTTCACTGAGCTGCATAAGTCCTGCTTAACCCCTGCAGGCCTTCCATTTAAAAAGTACTACTTTATTTATTTATTTTTATTTAATAAATGTGAATTTACAAAGTGCAACTTTTGTATTGTTGTGGCTCCCCCCCCACCTCCCTCCCTCCCGTGGCCCTCCCCTCTCCCATCCCGCCCTTCATCGAGTTTCATTTTCAATTACCCTCATATACAGATCAACTTTAAAAAGTACTACTTTATAACCTCTCTCCCAGGACCTGCTACCCACTGACCAGACAAGGTCTGGGGGTCAGGGTGGGGAAACCTACTTGATCCCTTTACCTCCTTCCACTCTTGGGCTCTGAGCCTCACTGAGGCAAACCACAAGCACTGACTATCTTCTGACTCTTCTTGGTTGGATCATTTGTTACATGCACATTGAATAGAGCCTAGCAGGTGATATGTTCCTCTGACCACTGCCTTACTTTCAACCTCCCAGATCCAGTTTTGTCCCCACCCTCATTCTGTCCATGATCACGTATCCTTTTGAAATAATAACACTCACAAGCATTAATGTAAGGCTTCTTCAGAGTCCAGCACTATTCTAAGCACTCCAACTACAGTGAGCCAGTAAATTCGCACAACAATCCGATGTGCTAAAGTCTGTTATCTCCCCTATTGTACAGATGAGAAAAAGGAGGCATCAGAATTTGAATGAATTGCCCAGAGACATGCAGGTCACCAATGGTGAGGCATTCGAACAGAGCCGGTTTGATTTCAGAATACCTGCTCATCTTCACATGTTCCTTTAAGCTTCTCCATTTTCATTTAAACATATATCTGCTTCATTCTATTTTTTTAAATATTTTATTTATTTATTTGAGAGGCAGAGTTATAGACAGAGAGAAATGTCTTCCATCACTGGTTCACTTCCCAAATGGCTACAACGGCTGGAGCTGAACTGATCTGAAGCCAAGACCCAGGAGTTTCTTCCAGGCCTCTCAAGTGGGTGCAGGGGCCCAAGGACTTGGGTCATCTTCCACTATTTTCCCAGACCATATGCTGAGAGCTGGATTGGAAGAGGAGCAGCCAGGACACAAACCAGCACTGCAGGTGGAGACTTAGCCTACTATGCCACAGTGCTGGCCCCATCATTCTATTTTTTTTTTTTTTTTAAGATTTACTTATTTTATTTGACAGAATTACACAGAGAGAGAAGGAGAGGCAGAGAGAGAGAGAGAGAGAAAGAGAGAGGTCTTCCATCTGCTGGTTCACTCCCCAATTGTCCACAATGGTCAGAGCTGCGCCTATCTGAAGCCAGAAGACAGAAACCAGGAATCTGAAGCCTCTTCCAGGTCTCCCACGTGGGCGCTGGGGCCCAAGGACTTGGGCCCTCTTCTACTGCTTTCCCAGGCCACAGCAGAGAGCTGGATCGGAAGTGGAGCAGCCAGGACTTGAACCAGATCGCATATGGGATGCCGGCACTGCAGGCACAGCACCCACAGTGCTGGGTCCCCTTCATTCTATTTCTAAGAATTCAATCTACAGACACACTGTGACTCATGATCTGAGTACAATTTTTTTCTATACTTTTTATAATCTTGGTTTTATTGAGCTCTATTGTATTTTCCAGTTTTTATTGATTGCTCCATTTTCTTGGGGTTCAATTTTATTGTCTTTTACTATCCTGGGATGGATCCTGAGCTCACAAATTTTTCAGCCTTAATAGATGCATACATATACACTAATGTACACCTACATATATATACAGGTACATATAATATATATACAAAGCTATAATTTCTTTTTAAGTATAGTTTTAGCTGCATTCCATGAGTTCTGATACATATTTTCCATACCATTCAGTTACAATATTTTCCAATTTTCAATTTTAATGTGATTTCATTAACCTAGGGTTATTAAATATAGTGCTTCTTTTCCAAACATACAGGAATTTTCTAGTTATCTTTTTGTTATCGATTTCTAGTTTAATTCCACTGTAGTCAGAAAATCTACTTTGTTTTAAATGCGTTAAAATGTATTGAGAGCCGCGTTATTACCCAGAATATAGTTAACTTCCAAAATGTTCTGCAAGTGCTTGAAAAGAATATAAACTCTGCCTTCACAGGATCCAGTGTTCTGAGTATGTCCATTATTAGGTCGTTTGCTAATCGTGGCATTCATATCTTCTATATCTGTGCTACTCAAAGTGTGATTCCAGGACCGTCAGTATCAGCACTAATTTGTGAGCTCCAAATTGTCAGGTCTACTGCAGACCCTCTGAATCAGAACCTCTGGGCACAAGGCCCAGAAGTCTCTAATCAAAGAAGCCTCCAGATCATGCTAATATTCGCTGATGGCCTGGGGAAGCAGCAGAAGATGGCCCACGTGCTTGGGGTACTGCACCCCTGTGGGAGACCTGGAAGAAGCTCCTGGCTCCTGGCTTCAGATCGGCCCAGCTCCAGCCATTGCAGCCATTTGGGGAGTGACCCAATGGATGGAAGACCTTTCTTTTTGCCTCTCCCTCTCTCTGTGACTTTACCTCTCAAATAAATAAAATCTTTAAAAAAAATTATTCCTAGATTCTCTCTTTACCACTTTGGAAGCTATATACTACTTAACTGGTACTTTTACCATCTTTTCCCAAAAATGTGAGTCTTAATCTCCCCTTACAATTTACAGAACATCATGATTGCATATTTTAAATCTATACATATTGTAAATGAAGTAAAATACTATTTTAAAGGATCAACATTCATTTAGATTGACATGCACATATATCCTTTCTTTGACTTTTCCATTCTTCCCTGCATCGCCTGTCCTCTATCTGGAATCTTTCTACTTCTGTCTGAAGAACACATTTTTTTTTTTTATTTCCTTTAGCGAGAAAATAGGACAAATTCTTTCCATTTTGATTGAAAAAGCCTTTTACATCTCCACTATGAAAGGACATTTTTGGAGGCATAAAATTATAGACTGACATTTAATTTGCATCACATCTGTAAAGATATTTTACTATTTTAAGGCTCTACTTTTGAGTTAAGAAATCAGTGTTCACAGCAGAAAAAGAAATGAAATCAGGTCATTTGCAACAAAATGGAGGAATCTGGAAAACATCATACTGAGTGAAATAAGCCAGTCACGAAGGGACAAATATCATAAGTTCTCCCTGATCTGTGACAACTAACTGAGCACCTAAAAGGAAACCTGTAGAAGTGAAATTGACACTATGAGAAGCAATGACTTGCTCGGCCCTTGTCCTGACTGTCGAGGAACAGCTTACTATTTTATTCTTTTTAGTATTTTCTTTTTCTACTTAATACCATTGGTTGAACTCTTAACACAGAATTATTCTTAGGTGTTTAAATCCAGTTGAAAATTGATCCCTGTTAAAAATAAGAGTGGGAATAAGAGAGGGAGGAGATGTACAGTTCAGCATACATTCCCTCAGACTTACCCCTAAGGGTAAAGCTAAAAACTTGCCATGGGACTCCAAATCCCATGAAGTTGGCAGGTACCAATTCCATCTTACTAGTTAAAGTGATCAGTTTCAGTTCATAATTGATCATAAAGACAGGATTAAATGTCAAAGGGATCACATAAAAAAGATCAAGTGTCTGCTAATAATAATATATAGAATTAAAAAGATCCAGCATGGGAAGCAGGCCACACAGCAGATTCATAGAATGACAAACACCCGAAACAGCACTCTGGCCTCAGAATCAGCCCTTAAGGCATTCAGATCTGGCTAAAAAGCACATGAGGCCATTTCAGGCATGGAAAGCCAAGACACTGTGGCAAAAAATGACCTACATGAAAGATCTCTGTAAGTGAGATCCCAGTGGAAAGAAGGGGCCATCAAGGCCCAAGTCCTTGGGCCCCTGCACTCACATGGGATACCTGGAAGAAGCTCCTAACTCCTGGCTTTGGATTGATGCAGCTCCAGCTGTTGCAGCCAACTGGGGACTGAACCAGCAGATGGAAGACCTCTCTCTATCTCTCTCACTCCCTCTCCTCTCTCTGTGTAACTCTGACTTTCAAATAAATAAATAAATCTTTAAAAAAGGGGGTGGGCATCAAAGAAGGAGGTAACTTTCTCTGAAGGGAGGAGAGAACTTCCACTTTGATTATGGCCCTGTCTAAATAATGTTAGAGTTTGTGGACTCAAGAGGCTTCCATAGCTTTGGCAGCTCATGACAAGAACTTTGGGTGATCACTGTCATCATAAATAAAGAGTATAAATTGTTAAATCAACAACAGGAGTCACTGTGCACTTGCTCTCTATGTAGGACCTCTGTCCTTAATGAGTTGCACTATGAGAATTAATGGTAAAACCAATTTTCAAACAATACTTTATACTTTGTGTGCTTGTGTGGGTGCAAACTGTTGAAATCTTCACTTAGAGTTGATCTTCTGTATATAAAGATAATTAAAAATGCATCTTAATGAAGAATGGGATGGGAGAGGGAATAGTAAGTGGGATGGTTTTGTGTGGGAGGGTGGGTATGGGGGGAAGAACTGCTATAATCCAAAAGGTGTACCTATGACATTTATATTTATTAAATAAAAGTTTTCTTAAAAAAATAGAAATCAGTGTTCACTCTAACTGTTGCTTTTATGAAGACAATCTTATTTCTCTCTCTGGTTCTTTTTTTTTTTTTTTTGACAGGCAGAGTGGACAGTGAGAGACAGAGAGAAAGATCTTCCTTTGCCGTTGGTTCACCCTCCAATGGCCGCCACGGCCGGCGCGCTGCGGCCTGCGCACAGCGCTGATCCGATGGCAGGAGCCAGGTGCTTCTCCTGGTCTCCCCTGGGGTGCAGGGCCCAAGTACTTGGGCCATCCTCCACTGCACTCCTGGGCCATAGCAGAGAGCTGGCCTGGAAGAGGGGCAACCGGGACAGAATCCGGTGCCCCGACCAGGACTAGAACCCGGTGTGCCGGCGCCGCAAGGCGGAGGATTAGCCTAGTGAGCCACGGCGCCGGCCAGGTTCTTTTTGTTTTGACTGTGTATAGTGCAGATTTCTATTTATTTATTCTGTTCTGGAGCTGTAGTTCTTCATGAATCTAGTGCTTGGAATCTGCCATTGGTTTGGCAAAGTTCTCAGTCATTCACATAAAATATTGCTTCTGACAGAACCATTCTCACAGTTGACTCTGGGACTCAGCTGCATTCATATCAGACTTCCTTACTGCAGACACTGTCTCTATTCCCTCTCCTGATTTTGTATCTCATTATCTCAGTATGTCTTTCATATGCTTCTTTTTTATGATAATCTTCCTCTTCACTAATTCTCCCTTCAGTTTTGTCTAATTTGCTTTACTCCATTCACTGGTTCACAATTTTAGTTACTGAATTTTTTGGTTTGAAAATTCTCATTCGATTGTTTTTTATGGTTTCTCATCCTCTGGCAGTTCTCCATCTGTCCTTTTGTCCCCTGGTATGTATTATTTATTTATTTTTCATTTTTTATTTGACAGGTAGAGTCATAGACAGTGGGAGAGAGAGAGAGAGAGAGAAAGGTTTTCCTTCCGTTGGTTCACTCCCCAAATGGTTGCTAAAGCCGGTGCACTGTGCTGATCTGAAGCCAGGAGCCAGGTGCTTCCTCCTGGTCTCCCATGTGGGTGCAGGGGTCCAAGCAGTTGGGCCATCCTCCACTGTCTTCCCGGGCCACAGCAGAGAGCTTGACTGGAAAAGGAGCAACCAGGACTAGAACCCGGCACCCATATGGAATGCCAGCACTGCAGGACAGAGGATTAACCAAGTGAGCCACGGCGCGGCCACCCCCACCTCCCCCAGTATGTATTAAGCATAGTTATTTTACAGACCATATCTGATCCCTTTATTTTCTAGATCTCTAGAAGGTCTGTGTGTCAACTGTCTATTGTTTCTTCATATGTTGTCATGTCTTCTTGTGTACCTGCTTTTCTTTCTTTTCTTACTATATGCTTCATGTTCTATTACCTTGTTTCTAGAAATAACTTGAAACCTGGGATGGTGCTATCATCCTCCATGAAGATTCTTTATTTGCTTTGTTCAGATACTTAAGAATAACAGCAATTCAGTTCCAAGAACTGAGGTATTTTGAAGCATAATTGCAGTCTCCACGGGGGTCTACTTCCAGTGCCCTCTTGCTGCCAAGGTAGACCCCTACTAGTCTAAGTCCTAACCCAGAGTAAGGGGAAAGAAGTTGCCTCCCTAGCAGGACTTGGACACCATTTCTCACCCTCTCAGCAGTACAGTTGTCAAAGGCACTGCTTAACCTCTCAGCCTCTTACTAACCTTTCAGAATTGGCAAATAACTCAGGAAAAACTTGTTTCCCCCAGCCAGATTTTCTTCTTATCTGCAAGTTCCCTGGGAACTCCATCCATTCCCAGGGCCTCTATTACGAACTTAAGTGATGTCTTCCAGGCTACATGCTTAATGTCTTCTTCACTGAGTTAAATTTCTAATCAAGATACTGAAGGCGATGAACCTGGCATTTAATCTCCCATCTTCCAAATTCAATTTTCTCATATATTTCTATATTAGCTAATAATATCACCACCTTCAATGATTTAGAATAAAAACTCTAGCTGTCTTTTATTATTCTTTCCTCTTCCCATCCATACCGAATTGTTTATCTCCAAAGGATCAGGTTTTTTTTTTTGTTTTTTTTTTTTTGACAGGCAGAGTGGACATTGAGAGAGAGAGAGACAGAGAGAGAGAGAGAGAGAGAGAGAGAGAAAGGTCTTCCTTTGCCCTCCTTTGCCCTCCAGCGGCCGGCACAGTGCGCTGATCCGATGGCAGGAGCCAGGTACTTCTCCTCGTCTCCCATGCGGGTGCAGGGCCCAAGTACTTGGGCCATCCTCCACTGCACTCCCTGGCCACAGCAGAGAGCTGGCCTGGAAGAGGGACAACCGGGACAGAATCCGGCGCCCCAACCGGGACTAGAACCCGGTGTGCCGGCACCGCAAGGCGGAGGATTAGCCTAGTGAGCCGCAGCACCGGCTCAAAGGATCAGTTTTATCTCCAAAACATTTCTCAAATCTATCACTCTTTTTCACTTTCAGTGGCCTCATTTGAATACTCATCACTACTTTCCTGAATTATGCTAAATTTCTATTCCATTATTGCTACTCATTCTAGTGGTTTCCCCCTTCATAACTGCTACAATTATCTTTCACAAATCTAACCACACACTGTACCCCCGGAAATCTTTATCCTTTTTATGTCATAGCATTTACTACTATATGACATAATATAAAATATAATCAAGTATGTTTCTAATACTCATTAATTGATCATATGCTATCCAGTATACAATATATATGATAGCACATGTATATTATAGGAGATTACATATGTATACACACACACACAAAGTCTTGCTCTCCTCATTAGAATGTAAACTCCACAAGGGTAGTATCTCTGTTATATTTATTGTTATTTGTTGCCCTAATGACTTGTAGTTGCTAATTGAATGTTGCTGAGCAAGTTAAATAACAGATTAAAAAATAGATATTTAAGATGCTCAACTGTATAACTGCAAACACCTAAACTGCTCAATCTCACAACATAAACTTTCCTATATTACATGATAAGCTATCTAAGTTATTTTTTCAAAGCACATTCACTGAGTGTGTGTTGGACATTGTGGTAGGTGTTAAGAATATAGTGCTGGGGAGCCCTGTTGCAGCATAGCAGGTAAAACCACTGCCTGAGACGCCAGCATCCATATGGGTGCCGGTTTGTGTCCTGGCTGCTCCACTTCCAATCCAGTTTCCTGCTAATGGTCTGAGAAATGCAGTAGATGGCCCCAGTGCTTGGGCCCCTGCCTCCTAAGTGGGAGACCCAGATGAAGCCTCCTGGCTCCTGGTTTTGACTTGTCCCACCCCAGCTGTTAAGGTCATCTGGGGATTAGAAGATCTCTTTCTCTTTGTAACTCTGACTTTCAAATAGATTTTAATTTTTTTTTATTTTTGACAGGCAGAGTGGACAGTGAGAGACAGAGAGACAGAGAGAAAGGTCTTCCTTTACCGTTGGTTCACCCTCCCACGGCCGCTGCGGCCGCTGCGCTGCGGCTGGCGTACCACGCTGATCTGAAGCCAGGAGCCAGGTGCTTCTCCTGGGCTTCCATGTGGGTGCAGGGCCCTGGACCATCCTCCACTGCCCTCCTGGCCCACAGCAGAGAGCTGGACAGGAAGAGGAGCAACCGGGACAGAATCCGGCGCCCTGAACGGGACTAGAACCCAGTGTGCCGGTGCCACAGGCGGAGGATTAGCCTAGTGAGCCGCGGCGCCAGCCTTCAAATAAATTTTTAAAAGAGAATATAGTGGTAATAAGACATGGAGCTCATGATCATCAAGGAATAGCGTTAAACAATTCACTGTTTAGTTACGATTATGGAAAGGGCTGTCAAGGAAAAGATATGAGAACATTTAATAAAGGATGTAAACTGGGAGTATCAAGGAAAGCTTTCTTAAAGACACACCATTTGAAGTGAGCTTTGAGGGAGGAAAGAATTAATATTTATACAGGTGGGGGCTGGCATTGTGGCACAGAGGGTTAAGCCATCACTTACGATGGCATCCCACATCAGAGCGCTGGTTTGTGTCCCCACTGATCTGCTTCCGACCCAGCTCCCTGCTCACGTGCCTGGGAGAGCAGCAGAAGATGGCCCAAGTGCTTGGGCCCCTGCTCCCATGTGGGAGACCTGGATGCAGCTTCAGGCTCCTGGAATCAGCCTGAAGTTTGCAGGAGAAAAGCTCACCTTCGTGGATTTTCTCACCTATGATGTCTAGATCAGAACCGGATGTTTGAGCTCAAGTGTCTGGATGATAAGCCTTTATGTGCTGTTTTGAGGCTTTGGAGAAGATGGCGGCCTACAAGCAGTCTGACCGCTTCTTCAAGATGCGCATCAATAACAAGATGGCCAAGTGGGGCAATCGAAGTCTGTGCTGAGCAGGGGCGCACTGGTCACTTCGTGTTCTCTTCCCACCCCCACCCCCAGGGGGCCTGTTGTCCATTTTCTCTGCTCTGTTCAATAAATTGTACTTAGATTAAAAAAAAAAAAATGCCATTGTGGCCATTTGGTGAGTGAACTAGTGGATGATGTTTTCTCTCTGTCTCTCTGCAACCACCTCTGTCACTCTGCCTGTCAAATAAATAAATGAAAGTATATTTATAAAGATAGAGGCGCAGGAGAGTGGATGCAAGATTAGAGTATTCCAGGCAGGAGAAATAGCACAATAACGATTACTGTTAGAGTTCCTACCTGCTTTGTTATAAGCACTCTCACAGGTACTACATGTGCTACCTCACTGAAACTCCCATAATCCTACGAAATACAGACCAGTTTTACACAAATCACATAAATGAAGAAAGAAGATACAGTAAGGTGAAATGACTCATTCATGGTCATAGTACAAAGCAACAGGAGGGGCTGGGATTTGGGTCCAGGCTTGTGTGACTCTTCAGTCTATAGCCTTATTTCTTGTAGTATAACCCCACATGGTAATACACGCTTGGGCCGTATTAGACCGTTTTTCCAATACATCTGTCTTCAGCTTACACAGTTTCCCCTGCTTACAACACCTTTCTTCCTCAATTTCTTCCAGTCAAGGTATTACTCATCCTCCTCCAGGTTCTACATCAACAGAAAGTAAACGCCTCTCTGCATCTATCTTTGCACTATACTCCCTCACATAGGGACCAACAGCACCTCTGTGCTCTCCCAGGCAACCTGCATTTTCTGTCAGTAACATGTCAGTCCGGCTCTCCCAAGAAACCTGACATTTCTCAGAGAGAAGAACCCCATCTTATTCACCTTTCTCTGTCACAGTGCCAGGCACAATGGCTAGTACATTGCAGGAACTCACTACCTGTTAAGTGAGTTAGGAAAATGGACAACAATCTTGAGAAGCACACTTGGCTCATCAATTTAAACTATGCATTTGGCGTAGTGGTTAGAACATTGCGTGGGACACCTGCATCCACACTGAGTCAGTCTCAGCTCCACCCCTGATTTCAGCTTCCTGCCAGTGCAGACGCTGGGAGGCAGCAGGTGACAGCTCAAGTATTAGGGTCCCTGCTACACTCGTGGGAGACTTGAATTGAGTTTTTGGCTCCTGGCTTTGGCCTGGCTTAGTCCTGGTTGCTGGCAGTATTTGGGGGAATGAATTAGAAGATGGAAAATCTCTCTCTCTCAAATAAAGAAAATAAACAATTTTTAAAAAATATTTATACTATTTGTTGTTTCTACTCTCAAAACCCATGCTCATGTGAGGAAAACAACCTGCTCTCTGCATAGCTGACAGGAGTCAGGGAAGGAGAAGAGACTGGAGGGAAGGACAGGGGAGACCAAAGCATGTCTGCAGGTTGCTGGGGGCAGCACCAGAGTTAGCAGAAGTGGGACCTTGAGAGCTGGAGCTTGGTGCCTTCATCCTTTGGGCTACATTGTCTGCCTTGGGTTTGTGTCTCCCTGACTCTGCTCTAAACTCTGCTGAGGGTCCCAGGAGGCTGCCTAGGAGGCCTCTGGCCAACAGCAGGCACCGGCAGGAGATGACGGGGGAAGGGGAGGCTGGCGTGTTTACTCCTCTGACCCCTCATGCTAATGCTGCCTCTTCTCCAGCACCTTCTCCGTCTCAGGTCCTGGCAATGTTCCCATCATCTCTTCAGGCTAAGGAGTAGGAACAGAACCTACAGCTACTAGCATTATCCTTGTGGTTTCTCTACACTCTGCCCACACTTTTGTAAATCGTCACTTTATGAAACCCTGAAATTATTCTAATTTGTGTGTGCCATCTGTTTTCTGCTGGGACCCTGACTTGTGTATTAGCCTATTGGCCTGACATGCCTCACAGAAGCAAGGCAATGGAAAGGTGAGAAGCAGTGATGAGAGAGACACTGCTGGGAATACTCCTGGAAGTCGAAAGGACGAGGCAAAAGAAGGTACAGGAGGCAAAAACTGGGGGCGGGGAACCACACCACAATTTTGATTATAACATTGTCTAAGTATAGAAAAACTAAACTAACCTAAAAACTCAACCACTAAATCTAACATGGAAATAGTCTATCCTTAGCTTGGAGATCTCATCAGATGAGTGTTAGAGATCCTCTCAAAAAAGTTAATTCTAGGGGTGGGCATTGAGCCTCGCACTTGACACCTCCTCCACGTCAGAGCACCTGGGTTCAGTTCTGCACTCCAGGTTCTTGACTACATCTTTCTGCCAGTCCAGGGGAAGTCCTGGGAAGCAGAGGTGATGGCTCAAGTAATTTGGTTCCTGCCACTCCTGAGGGATTCTTGAACTGTGTTCCTGGCTCCCAGCTTCAGTCCAGCCTAACTCCAGTCATTGTGGGCACTTGGGAAGTGAACCAGTAGATGGAATCTCTCTTTCTCTCTCCCTCTCAAAAAAAAAAAAAAAAAAAAAAAAAAAAAAGGCAATTCTAAAATACATATGATAGCTGGATGGCATTACTGGGGCAAGTTTAATGCACCATGCTGACTACTGGTACAGAACAAAAAACAGCTTCCTCTACTTTCTCTCAGTCTTGCAGATGTGCCTTACCTGTCCTTGATGTCAAAGAATCCCCAAAGCCCCCACCTTTTTGCAATCTGCTTCTTTATTCTTTGCACACTGTTTAATGACATCCCATTTCCACAAGGACACACAATCAGAGCTTTTAGAACAGAGAGTCTGCAGCCTTCTTTTAAGATACTGTGAGAGAACTGCTCTAACAAGATAGCTGCCACTTCCTTCAACCTGTCTCTGGTTTACCGACTGCATGCTTGTAGCAGAAATCCACTTCTGCCTTCTGTCTACTGCCAAAGTAACTGAAGGCCTTTATGGATAGCCAAAAGAGATGCCGTAATTTGATGGTCATCTCTTTTTTTCCCTGTTCTAATTATTATTTTAACAGCTTCTTATTTTAATAGATTTTTTTAATAAGGAAATCTTACTTACAAATTTTAATTAGCTTACTGAAAATTCACTGTTTTGGAATAGGTAGTTTAATGAGTAAGGAGACCTCAGGTTACTAACCAGCCGAAAGTCTCTAAAGTAGCTTAGGAGGCCAGTCATGCAGCCCTGGTGACACAAGCCCAGGACTGCCTCTCCATCCAGGATGCTGCAGCTTGGGTCACAGGGACAGATGAATCACATGGCCTCTTGCAAGACCAAAAGTAAAAATTCAGTTTCTCCTTTATTATCAAGAATCTCTGTGTGGGAGTTCCCTCTCCCCTTGTTCACTGGAACTTGTGACCCCCTTTAAATCACTTAACTTCTCTGAACTTCAGTTTCCTCCTCATAAGGGTTAGATCCAGTTTTCCCCACTGGACTGTTACAGAAGCAGATCTTGCACACAAATTAATTTTTTTTTTAATTTGAGAAGCAGAGAGACAGAGAGGTCCCATCTGCTGACTTACCCTCCAAATGCTTGCAATGACCAGGGCTGGGCTGGTGGCAAGACTGAGAGCAGGGAACTCAACTACTTGACTCATCACCTGCTGCCTCCGTGGGTCTGCACTGGCAGGAAGCTGGAGCTGGAACTCAGGCACGAGGGACACAGGCGTCTTACCTGGCATCTGAACCACTAAGCTAAACACCTGCCCCTTGAGGATCACTAAAACGTTAGCTGAATGAACGAATGAGTAAATGAATGGATCATACAGTCATTTAATCGCTCTCATTTCAGATTCTTTTTTTTTTTAATCAATCATTTACAGTACATTTCAATTATGGTAGCAATGAAGAATAAGTTAACATTTTTCATTCTAAAAACACCTAGCAGAGAAAATAGAGCCAGAGTTATTCAAATTCAAAATTAGAATCAGGAGAACAATGAAGTTTTTTTGTGGCTTAGTAACCTGAATAATCAATGCAGGTTAGCTCTATTCCAAAAGTAAAAGCATATTAATAGCTGCTTCACTAATTAAGAACATGTGACAATTTAAATATGATTCTTAGCTGAATATGAAATTTAAAGTGTCTTCTTTTGTGAATTTTCATAGTGTTACATAAAAGGGGAACTCCAGCTTACTCAATCAAATGTAACCTTAAGAAATCAGAGATTTCAAATTCTGGGGTCAGTAAGCAATTCTATATAAAGGACACTTACATTTATAGTATATTATCACAAATTAATGTACTAACATAAATAATAAAGCTTTTACTTATCCATACCTATTTACTAGTATAATGTGAACTTGAAAAACTATAGTACCTGTTTACTATGTCTAACATCAAACTCCTGATCTTCTCCCCAGAAACCTGTTCCTCCCAAATTCTTCTCCATCGCACATAATGGCAATCCCATCCCTCCACCACTCAAGCAAAAAATGTTGACATCATCCACAGCTCTCCTTATGTTACATCCTACATTTGAACCACTAGAAAACAATCCAGAATCCAGCTAGGTCTCACTGCCTCTATCACTGATACTGTGACCTAAGCCACCACCACCTTTGCCTGGAATACTGCAGCACCCTAACTGGTATCTCTGCTCCCACAACCTACTGTCAATACAGACTTGTCAACAGAGTTGCTATGATGATCCTATCAAATCTTAAGTCAGGGATAGGTAGTTTAGCATAGTGGTTAAGATGACACTTGGGATGCCCACTTCCCATACCAGAGTGCCAAAGTACAGTCCCAGCTTGGCTTTCTATTCCAACTTCCCGCTGATGTGCACCATGGGAAGCAGTGGTGATGGACTGAGTAGTTGGGTCCCTCCCACCCACATGGGAAACACGGGTTGAGTCCTTAGCTCCTGACTTTGGCCTGGCCTAACCCCAATCACTGCAGGCATTTGGTGAGTGAACCAGTAGATGAGAGATCTCTGTCTCTCTCTGCCTTTTAGAAAAAACAAAACAAAACAAAAAACAGAAAAAAGCTTCAATCAGATCAAGTCACTCCTCAGTTTCCCACCTCACTCAGAGTAAAGTTAGAAGGTCTCCACAGCATGTAGACCCCAAAGCCTCTTAAACTTCATCTCCCACTCACCGCCTTGCTTAGGATGCCTTCCCCACAGCATCTCTGCACATGGTGCTTCCTCCACTGCAATATTCCAAATTTACACATGGCTTGTTCGTTCATCCCCTTCAACATTACCAAAAGCTACTTCCCCAGGAGGGATGTTCTTTACCATCCTATAAAAAATTGCCCCTCTTTTCCTTCCCTCAATTTTTTTCCATAGCATGTCTCATTTTCTAACTTCTTATCTCATTTTCTTGTTTTACATATCTATATCCTCCTGCAGAAAATGTAAGCCACAAGGGCATGTTTGCTGTCAAGTTAAAAAACATATATAGGGGCTGGTGCTGTGGTGTAGCAGGTTAAGCCTCCACCTGTGGTGCCAGCATCCCCTATGGTCAACGGTTGGAATCCTGGCTACTCCCCTTCCAACTCAGCTCCCTGCTAATAGCCCAGGAAAGAAGTGAAAGATGGCCCAAGTGCTTGGGCCCCTGCACCCACATGGGAGACCTGGAAGAAGGTCCTGGCTCCTGGTTTCAGATTGGTCCAGCTCTGGCCATTGCAGCCATTTAGGGAGTAAACCAGTGAATGGAAGACCTCTCACTCTCTCTGACTCTCCCTCTTTCTGTAATTCTGCCTCTCAAATAAATAAATAAATAAATCTTTAAAAAATATATTTATATATATATATATATATATATATGTAGACACCATAAGTATAGAGCTCATCAACCGTAAGTATAGAGCTCATACACCATAAGTATGAACACACGAAATTACCACTTAGATCAAGAACGTTCCTTCCCCTTCCACATCACTCTTCCCCTAAAGGCTCCATTATCTTGACTTCCAACACCATTGGTTAATTTCACCTGTTTTTGAACTTTTTACAAATGGAATCATTTACTAAGTGAAGGAAGTTAGGCATTTTACTCATTTTCCTACTGATGACATTGCATTGCTAGTTTGGCTATTGTGAACCCTGGTACTAAGGACATTCCTATACGTAACTTTTGGTGAGTATGTGCACACATTTCCGTCAGGGGGTGCTTGGGTTTTGCCTGTGAACTTCACTGATGCCTCTTCCACCTCTAGCACAGTATCTGGCATGTAAAAATACTGGACCCAGTCTAGGGTCAGCTCTCGCATTGGCTTGCACTGTCTCCAGCCTCTTTACATTTTCACAGGCTTTCTTGCACATTTTTGAAGAATAATGCTCCCTACTCCAATTCTCCCCAATAGAAATTCCTCATTTTGGGTTTGTCTCAAGCTTTCTAGTGACTAGATACAGGTTACCCAGTGTTCAACTGCTCTTCCTTGGTGATGCCAATTCTGACCACCTGGTCAAGGTTTAGTTCCATTTCTCCACTCCATAATTACTTTCAGTCCCTTACAACTAACATGGGCCTATGGAGACATTTTAAGACTACATTCTTCATTAATATTTCTCCCCAGATTAAGTCTATGACTGATTCTTGTGTGCTATAAATCTTACTGAAATGCTTGCTCCATGTTGACATTTTCAGTCTTTATTCACTGGTTTGATAAACCAAAGTTGTACCATTGACTTTATCAACCTTTTCACTTTTTGCTTATATATTTTATGCTCTGTTTAAGAAACTCTATCTACCCCTCTGAGTACTAAAAAGATTTTCTTATCGTTTCTTCTGAAGGTTTCTGTATTTCAAGCAGTAGCAAGAATAAACCCATTTCAGGAGCTAATGTTGTGGCACAGCAAGCTAAGCTGCCACCTGAAACACTGGCATCCTATATTGTAGCACTGGTTCAAGTCCCCACTGCTCCACTTCTGATCCAGCTCCCTGCCAATGTCCATGAGAAAGCAGCAGAAGATGGCCCTAGTACCTGTGCCCCTACCATATGGGAGATCCACCTGGGGTTCCAGGTTCCTGGATTTGGCCTGAACCAGACTTGTCCTTTCAAATAAATAATTTTTTAAAAAGATTTATTCATTTATTTGAAAGGCAGAGTTATACAGAGAGAGGGACAGACAAAGAGAGAAATCTTCTGTCTGCTGGTTCACTTCCTAAATGGATGCAACAGCCAGGACTGGACCAGGCCAAAGTCATGAGCCAGGAGCTTTATCTGGGTCTCCCATGTGGGCACAGAGGCCCAAGAACTTAGGCCATCTTTTGCTGCTCTCCTAGGCCATTAGCAGGGAGCTGGATTGGAAGTGGAGCAGCTGGGACTCTAACTGGCACCAGTATGGGATGCCACCACAGTGCTGGCCCCAAATAAATAAATCTTTAAAAGAACTCTGGCCAGCGCCGCAGCTCACTAGGCTAATCCTCTGCCTAGCAGCACCAGCACACCAGGTTCTAGTCCCGGTCGGGGCGCCGGATCCTGTCCCGGTTGCCCCTCTTCCAGGGCAGCTCTCTGCTGTGGCCAGGGAGTGCAGTGGAGGATGGCCCAGGTGCTTGGGCCCTGCACCCCATGGGAGACCAGGAAAAGCACCTGGCTCCTGGCTCCTGCCATCGGATCAGCGCGGTGCGCCGGCCGCGGCGGCCATTGGAGGGTGAACCAACAGCAAAGGAAGACCTTTCTCTCTGTCTCTCTCTCTCACTGTCCACTCTGCCTGTCAAAAACAAAACAAAACAAAACAAAACAAAACAAAACAAACAAAAAAAAACTCTGTCTGGATCTCCCGTGTAGATGACAAGGGCCCAAGTGCTTGGACTATCTTCTGCTGCTTTCCCAAGCACATCAGCAGGGAGCTGGATTGGAAGCAGAGCAGCTGGGATTTGAACCAGCACTCTGATATGGGATGCAGGTGTTGTAAGCAGTGGGTGGCCAGCCCCAGGTCTCAATATTTTTAAAGTTAGCTTTGTGTAAGGGTCCTTCATGGAAAATGTGTATTATGAAAGAATTATGCATGGAACTCAATTTTTTTGCACTCAAATAAACATCTTTTAATTCCATTTTCCATAAATGTTTAAAGTACCCTGTACATAATCTATTTCTGAATTTTAAATTTAGTTGTATTTTAGTGTGATTTATATTTTAAAAATGTTTATTCTCTTTTTAAAGTAATTAGCCTGTGGGGCATGTAATAGACATTCGCTGCTTTTACTCCTAAACAACTTAAACAAAAGGCAATTAACTTACAAGGACAGCAACTGATGTCTTTAATAGTTAAAATGATAGCATCAGTTTCTACTTCAAAAATGTCGGGGGAGGGAACTATTGTGCAGAAATTAACTTTTTAGGCAGGAAATTGGTGAAAAGAGAAGGAAATTATCACAGTTCCAACTGATGCTTAAACTGATGACTACATGCTACATCTGGAAGAGGGATTAGAAAGAAGCAGGTCAGAAAGTTTACTTTCCAGTTGGGGGAACAGATCCATGTCTGTATTATGTCTACCTTTCTGCCTCTTTGTCAGCAATTGTTAAAAATATTTCAAAACCTATCAAGAGCTGTTTTTCTATAGACAAAAAGGAATTGAACACAGTAATTATTTCTTTAGACACTGTTAGTGGGTCCCTGCTCTGTTTTAGAAGTGACGCCTTCCAAGCGCGGAACAGCCAGATGGAAAGCTGCCTCTCAGTCCACAAGCACGGACTGAGCATCTCGGCATAGACGAAGTCCTAGGCGCCACAGCTTATGGGAAAGCCAGACTGCGTTGTTTTTGAAAGATATATATAAAATCCGTGTCATTTTCCAATCCTGAGTGTACGTGCGTTAAAAAAAAAAAAGTAAAGCAGAAGCAGGAAAACACCTGTGTGGCCCTACAAGCACTAGAATCTAAGGCAGCAGTTACAGCAGTCAGAAAACCAGACCTGGCACCATCGGCTGGTGTTCAACAGAGCCTAATCCTTTCACCAACACAGCTGAAAAGCCCACCTGAAATGAATATACTTTTAACTTAGTCTGCCTTGTCCGACCCAGCCTATGATAACTGCTCTCCAGTATTTTGTGCGGTAGTTAGTACTATGTAATCCAGATAGTATGTTTGATAGCTTTATAAAATGATAATCCACATCAATTATACTCTGTTTTAAACTGAGCAAAAAGAATCAAGATATGCCTGTGCTAGTTCATAATAGAATGAGAATAAGCCTTGCATGAAATCCTAATTAGAACTCAAAACTGGCTCTAGGGGTTCTATAGAAAATAGCACTGAAATAGGAGGTGAAAATAATCTTAAAGCCAGACACCATAAAATGACAACACACTAACATGAGACCTTCATTGAAATCTGAAGAGGATCTTGGGCTTCAGGTATACACAGGAGTAGTTATTTAGAAAGCATTTTTAAAAATCTGGTTAAGCAACTCAGAGAATGCTGAAATTTCTGCCAAGGTCAGCTTTTCCTTATACCCCACTGCAAGAACTACTGTTCAATTATTATTTTGTAGTCATAAAAAATGTCACTCAAATGTCGATCTATAAACAAAAACACGAGCATTTCAATAAAGTTGTATTTTAGAGATAACACCAATAAGATTTACAGTCATCCATAAGTCGCTCTGTGAGATTGGCTCTAGGACTGCTATGCATATGAAAATATCTATGGGCCAGCACTGTGGCGCAGTAGGTTAACGCCCTGGCCTGAAGCACTGGCATCTCATATGCGCACCGGTTTGAGACCCGGCTGCTACGCTTCCGATCCAGCTCTCTGCTGTGGTCTAGAAAAGCAGCAGAAGATGACCCAAGTCTTTGGGCCCCTGCAACGGGGTGGTAAACCCGGAAGAAGCTCCTGGCTCCTGGCTTCGGATCGGTGCAGCTCCAGCCATTGCAGCCAGTTGGGGAGTGAACCATTGGATGGAAGCTCTCTTTCTCTCTCTCTGTGCCTCTCCTCTCTCTCTGTGTAACTCTGACTTTCAAATATATAGATAAATCTTTTAAAAAAAATCTAGGAGCTCAAGTATGTCATCTAATTGGCACAATAATTGTATATAACCATACTTATTCTTCCACATACTTCAAAATCACATCTAGATTACTTACATTACTTAATACAATGAAAATGGCATGTAAATAATTGTTATGTTATATTATTTAGGGAATAATAACAAAAGAAAAAAGTCTGTACATGTTCAGTACACTTTTTTTTTTAAATCGGCAGTTGGCTGGATCTACAGATATGAACTTGTGGATATAGAAGGCTGACTGTACTTATTTTTAAGGAGACACAGGTTAATTACTTCAGTGTCATTCAACCTCAATCCAAATACAAGTCTATTTAACTAAAAGGACATCTATTTTTGTCAGGAAATAACAGCTAATTTCTGGGCCACGAATTTCTATGTATGGCATTAAAAACAAAAACAACTCCGACCTACATGAGGTTAATTCTTCTGTTTAATGGATAACAAGGAAGCAAAGAAATGCCCTGGGACTCAAACATCACAGCACAGTTACCAAGAAGGGGCTTGGTGATTTCCTCAAAGCTCTCTCACCAAAGAGTTATATTAAATTTCCTTTCGGCAACAAATAAATTGGTTTCTCCCTGGTAGAAGCTAGGTCAGTCATCTAAATCAGGGAAGCCAGGACTACATGGCTTTTACTAGAAGTTACTTAAGTGTAAGCCGTGTCTCTCTCAATGGCATGTTTATGCGTCTCTGTAGAGGATTTACACTGGAGGCTGAGCGAAGGTAGGGTAGCTTGATTCCTTGCCATTCAGGATTTAAAAAAACATTATCTAAACTTGAAAGTGTGATGTAAAAATGTGGAACTATCTAGATCTTCTTTCCATCTTCTTTGATGATGGACTATTTGGATGCACAATTGGATGAGAATGCCCTGGGGAAGGAAGAGTGCTATCCCTGGGGAACAAGAGAGACCCACGGGGCCCTCTCTCACCTGTGACACTGTGATGCTGCATTTCTTGGCCAGCTCCTCTTTGGCTTCTTCACTGGGGTAGGGGTTGCTGAGGTGTGAGTAAAAATATTCATTCAAGATTTCTGTGGCCTGTTTACTGAAGTTACGCCTTTTCCGTCTATGACAAGAGTGAAGAAAAAGAATCCCAGTTACAATCATCATTAACCAAAGAGGGATAGACTAATTAGGATCATAAAAAAATAGATTTCTATTTTTAAACACTTGTAGGGTTTAATTCATCATTGTAATATTGTAATTCATGCTCTAGGCATCCAGCAAAGTACTATCCAACTCATTTTAAGACAAAAGATTACTAAGAAAAATAGTAGAATGTGAAGCACAGTTAATTTCATTCTTTATTCCACAAATGTTTATTGAGTACCTAACATGTTGTAGGTATTTAATGAAGATGCAATGGGGACAAAACAAAGTCTACCAGGGAGCTTATAGAGACTTGGAAGACTAAGAGAGAAAGTAGAAAAATGGGGCAGAAAGGACAAGCTTCACAGAAACAAATCATTACAAATTATAGTTACCTTAGCAACAATCACGGAGGAAAAGTACCAGGTATAACAAAAGTATATAAAAGGGCATCATAACATAGATGATGGAAGTGGGAAGGATTTCCTTGAAGGAGTGACATTTAATGAGACCTGGAGAATTGTGGGGAGTTACTCAAAGAGCAGAGGGGAGAGGCCAGGGCAGAAGAAACAGTCCTGAAACAGAAAACAGCCCTGGCAAGTCTCAAGGGCCACGGGAGGCTGAAGCACCGCAGAAGGCAGGGAATGCGTGAGATGGGTCTTGAAAGAGGGGCAGGACCAGATTACAGAGGGCTGATGGACTCCATGAGAATGTTTTAAATTTTATTCTAAGTGAATTAGAAGTTATTAATGGTTTTATGCTTCATGTTTTTAAAAGAAAGTTCTCACTGCTGAGAACAGTTGGAGGAGGGCACAAAAGGAAATGCAAAGACTATTTAAGGAAATGACTGTTCAGGTCAAATTGAAGATTATAGTAACTTGGCACAGAGTGAGAGCAATGGAAATAAGATTCAAGATCTGTTTCAAAAGTAAAAGCAACAGGACCTGCTGATGGACTGGAACGGGAGAGTGAGTGAGGGAGACAGAGAAGGAAGGAAAGGAAAAAAATACATCAAGAAGGATTTCTGGATTTTTCTGCCTAATTTATACAAAATTAAAATTTCCTCACATGGGAAAAATAGAAGAGGAAAAATTTTTATTTTGGCTGAGAGGGTGGTGGCAGGGTGTCAGAAGATCAAATATTAACAACATATCCTTTATATGTGGGTATTAAGATTTTAAAGAATTAGCATTTGTCAGACTTCATCTCGAATTTCCAGTAACTCGAAAATATCTTCCCAGATATTTTCCAAATAATCCTAATGATGTTCTCAACTGTCATATCTTATACCCAGAAGAGACAGCTGGTAGCAGTTGTAAAGGTATGCACCATAAGAGATTCCCCTAGTTAACATGATGTCACTAACATGGCAGGTTAAGTGTGTGATCTATGTGTTAAGGGACAGTCAAGGGAGCCAAGAAATATAGATCTGAAAAAAATATCTCAGGTTTCAGCCCTGAAATTTCTTAATTTCAATAATTTCTTAGAAGGCTAGACCATTGTTTCCTGGAGGATGACAACAAGATTCAAGATCTATCTGGAAACTCAGATCAACAGCATCTGATGATGAAATGCATGGCAGGAAGGGAAAGGGGAGAAATACACCTAGAGCAGCAATGAGCATTCCTTCAGGAATTATGCATTGCTTGAGAAGCAAGACAAGACCCCAAGGAGGAGGCGCTTTGAACGGGCATGTTCTTCAGAGTTAAGCAGGGTTGAAAGGTCTACCACGTGTCAAACCTGTAGGCATTACCAGGCTCACAGACGTAGTTTGTGAAGAACGTATAGTAATTACCTGCTCATAGAAACCTAGGTTTCTGGCTTCTTATGAAACATTTGAAGATCAATCCTACCAGGTCCACATTCTGGGAGAGCAGTCATAGGCTAAAGCTGAGTGATGGAGATCCCTTGAGATACGAACCCATCTGCTCTAACCCTGACCTTGCCCCAATTCCACTGTACAGAAACATGGGAGTTTGTGACTCTCAGTCTAAAACATGCAGTACAGCAGCAAAGCTCAGGGTAGGTGGGAAGACAGGATACAAGGACATTACTTCAGGAAATGGAGATGTGTGAAAGGAGGAATGAGAAGAAACATGCCTAAGAAAGAACGAACTGGCTCATGCAGATTTTGCCTAGGGGAGGTTTTAGAAAACATCAAAAAAAAAAAAAAAGAGAGAATAAATTTATGGGCAGAACAGAACACTCATGAGACATTCTGCTGTGTTTAAACTCCAGCACTTCCATTAGAAGAGATGAGAGACCTACACAAATTTATTCTGAGAAGTTTTGCTCTGGTACATGCTTCGGCTTGTCCAATTACCAAGAAAATGTGCGCCTGGCCTTCTGGAAAGCCAGAATGAGAAGGGATCATATGTCTGAGTGAGCATGTTTGCCTAGAGCGAACAACTTTGCCTTCTCCATACAGAGGACTTGCCACGAGGCACTACAAGAATAGATGGAACCAAGCTCAGTACTTGCATTCACGTCAAGGCATAGGAAAGAATTTGGTCTTATACACATTATTTATTTTCAGGAAAACATCCTGTAAAATGCCCATTAACCATCTCCCCTAAGTTTCACTGCCCCCAGGGTACACCACATGCTAAATGGCTATGCCTGGGGCCAAAGTACGATGAGGGCTGGCTTCTGTCAGCATCCCATGTTACTAACAGCAGTCTCTGTGGCAGAAGGGACTCTCTCTGCTCCATGCTCTGCCATTCTCCTATCCTGACTCTGCTCTAGGCTCTTAATATCCTTTCTCTTCATGGAAGAAAATACATCCTTTATGTACATACATTAGGAATGCAGTTAGTAAAAAGTAAGCATGCATGTTGACAAGCATGGGAGAAAATCAGCAGAAATAAGGATAGCAACAGTGTTAAGAGGCACTTCTTTTCTAGGAATACTTTAAGTACTTTAAATTTTTGTTACATAGTGCTTTTTATTAAAATGCTCAAACTTGGCAAACAATTTAAAATGATTTTTGTTTTCTGATGTTAGCTCTCTGGACTCTGAGTTCAGCTGTTAGAAGTATAAAGCGAAACCTTTACTCATCTGGTCAGTCAACAAGTTACTGCCTTTCAGCCCATTATCATGTGAAGGGTTGCTGGGTCCGTGGGGAATGCAAGTGTGTAAGTCTTGGCTGCTGCTTAACAATGGGAGGAGGGAAGAAATGCTCACGAAGAACCCCAGAACAGGGAGTCTGCATAGCCTGGCCTGGAGAATCATACACATGCAGAACAGGTGGCTCAAGGAAGTTAAGGGTGGCTCCACGGGTGATTACAGTGGATTTTCAGAAGGCAAAGAGTGTAGGCCAGGCCTAGAGGATGTGCCTGTTTTACCAGATCCAACAACTCAGAAAGCTATGTTCCACACCCTCTCAGGTGACGACTCACCACTAAAGACCCCCTTGCAAGAGGGTTTGCTAGGGGAGGCAGAGGAGGGGGTGGGTTAGAGAGAGGAAACGAAGGAATTTCTAGGTTATGGCAAGAGGAATCTCATTTTGAATGAATCAAAAGGAAGAACAGTTCAGTAATAGAGAAACACTAAAAATGTTTAAAGTCCCATCTAGTAATTCTGTTTCTGAGAATTAATCCTTAGGAAGCAGTCCTGGTAATCAGCAAGTTTCAGTGCTTAAAGATTTTCCTCAAAACACTAGTTTTAATACAGTCTGTCCAGAATGGGCACTCTGTTCATCTTTTTTCTCCTCTTCCCTTGCTCTATTTTTCTTTATTTTTCATCACTCATTTCATGACACTATTGAATAGAATGCTACAGTACATTTGTTCACCTGTTGACTATTAGCTCAATGGGGTCAAGTACACTAACCTGTCTTGTTCCTCACTATATCCTCAGCCCAGACAAATATTTATGAAAGGAAGGAAGGGCCGGCGCCGCGGCTCACTAGGCTAATCCTCCGCCTTGTGGCGCCGGCACACCAGGTTCTAGTTCCGGTCGGGGCGCTGGATTCTGTCCCAGTTGCCCCTCTTCCAGGCCAGCTCTCTGCTGTGGCCAGGAAGTGCAGTGGAGGATGGCCCAAGTGCTTGGGCCCTGCACCCCATGGGAGACCAGGATAAGTACCTGGCTCCTGCCATCGGATCAACGCGGTGCACCAGCTGCAGCGCGCCGGCCACGGCGGCCATTGGAGGGTGAACCAACGGCAAAAGGAATACCTTTTTCTCTGTCTCTCTCACTGTCCACTCTGCCTGTCAGGAAAAAAAAAAAAAAAAAAAAAAAAAGGAAGGAAGGAAGAAGTTAAAATAGAGATGAATGAGAACAGCACAAAAGTAAGAATACAATGTGTTAATTGTTTATTATATATCCATTTGGTAGCCTCTAACTATTAAAAAGCTATTTAAAATAAAAACATATTTATGAAAAATATTTGTGTACTCATGGAAAATTTTTTAAAAAGCAGACCAAATTATGTATAATAAACCATTACAACATTTTTTTAAAAAGCACCCCAAAGAAACCAAGCAAAAAAATGAGAAGGAAATATATTAAAACATTTATTGTGATTATTTTTTCTTTAGGAAATAAAAACATGGTTGCCTTTTATCCCTCAACCTTCTACGTATTTTCCAAATTTTCTGAAGTGAGGTTGGTGTTTTTTAAATAGAAAAAAATCAAGTAAAATCTTTACAACAGAAATGTAATTCAGAGAGGGACAGGTCAAACAAAGCCTTAAATGCCAAGTTAAGGAGAATGTGTGTGCGTTACCCAGCCCTGACAAGCTACTGTGGATTTTAAGCAAAGCAATGAGGGCATCCTAGTGATGCAGAGAAGCAGAGAAGATGAGTGGAAGGTGGGCGAGAGGGGAGTAAGGCTGGAAGCAGAGGACTGGGGGAACCATGCTAGTCAAGGAACAAAAGGAAAAGCATAAGTAGCACAACAAAAGATGAAAGAAAGGGGCCGACATGAACACATTGCGAATGAAGCACTGGGGGAGTTCTAGTCACTGATTCAGTGTGGGAGGGGAAGGAACCAAAAGCAACACAGAGTTCTGCTTAATTAGAAAAATGGCAGTATAATCAGGTGGCAACATGACAGAGAAGCTCTCCTGTCCAGTGGCTCACTCTCCAAAATTCCCACACACAGATGGAGCCTCATCAGGCTGAAGCCAGGAGCCCAGAATTCAATGTGGGTCTTCCACAGATTGCAGGGACCCGAGTACTTGAACCACTACTGCCTCCAGTGTGTGCATCAGCAGGAAGCTGGAATCGCAAACAAGGCTAGGAGTTGAACCCGGCCACTCTGACGTGGGGAGTGGGCTTCCCAAGTGGCATGGTGATAACTACACCAAAATGTTGCCCCATAAGACATTTTTCTTATTTATATATTTCTTAAGATTTATTCATTTATTTGAAAGGCAGAGATTCAGAGAAAGAAGGAGAGAGAGAGAGAGAGAGACACATATTGCTCATCTGTTGGTTCACATCCCAGATGGCCAAAACAGCTGGAGCCAGGCCAGTCCAAAGGCAGGAGCCAGAAGCTTCTTTCGGGTCTCTCACCATAGGTACAAGGGCCCAAGACCTTGGACCATTCTCCCCTGCTTTCCCACACACATTAGCAGGGAGCTGGATCAGAAGTGGAGCAGCTGGGACTTGAACTGGTGCCCAAATAGGACGCCAGCACTGTAGCCAGAGGCTTAACCTTCTAGCCACAGCACTGGCCCCACCATAAAACATTTTACTTGGCTCTACAGAGGAGCTCTGGAATGAAGACTGTTCGACATACTTTGTTTTCAAAAAAAAAAAAAAAAAAAAAGACCTTATTTTCTTTAATATAGTGAGATGTAGATGATAATTATCACCTCTGTCAAATTCCAAGGGGTAGAAAGAAAAACAAAATAGAAACTCCCTTCTGAAACTGAAGATTGATTATAAGCCTCAACAACATCCAAGAGGCACCCCACGGAGGTAGCATGTATGAGGACCTGGACTATTCTGTCACTCATTAGGTCACCACGTACAATTTACTACTACAGGTAACGTATTACCTAACTGCTGTGAAACTTGGTGAAAGCTTCAAATAAAAGGGAAATTTCATCCTTACAGGAGAAACTGAGAGACTTTCTCACTTGATTAGAAAGATAGTGTCTGGGATTTTATGGTAACTTCTATCAGGTGAAATACCAATTCCTGCTTAGGACTATCAATACCTCTAAGTATTTTCTCATAATATGTACAAGCAACATAACTTTAAGGAATTCTTAGACATACATACCATTGTTAAAACAGAATTATATGCAGAAAATTATCCTTAAAAATCCTGTCTAGCATCAGAATTGAAAGGCTACCTAGCCCGAAAGCAGTAGTGCTCACTCTATCCGTCTCCTGAATCCGAAACTGGCAGCTCACTGCACAGCCACCCCCAGACATCAAGGGACTTCACAGCAGAGTTTTACCTGTCCACTGCAGAGAAGAGCTCTGATAGCCGAATTAAACAAGAACTGATGAGCAACCGGCTGATCTCATAGAAAATTATATAAAAGGAGTGAAGGAGGGGGAAAGGGAGCGGGGTGGAGCCATGCAATAGATTTATTTATGACCTCACATACCTGGCATCAAGGAACCTTGATCTTAAAATCATAACGGCTTCACAAGTGCTTTGTTTGAGCTGCATCTGAATAGAACTAAATTTTCGATGGATGATGCCCACCATTCTTTCAATCTCTTTTGGGGAAATGGGACGTGTTCTACTCTGTTCTCGTAGAAGGTTCATCACATGTGTAGTGAATTCATTACATGCCTGTAATGGGGAAAAAAAAATCATTCCTTAGCAATCTGATATTTTATATCATCACACTCAGACATGAACTCATCTGACTTTCCACTTCATTTACAATCACCAATGGCATTATGCAGGGCAGGGTAAAATGAAAGCTAGGACACTTGTGAAATGGTGGTGAGGTAGGTGGGGCACCAATTCTGAAACTATGAATGGTCAGACATGCAAGGGAGACACAGCATTCAAGTGCCCTTCCTACCACCTTTGTCCCAGTTCCAAAATAAAGTTTTCCCATTAGAGGATGCTCTCTACCAACTCCTATGTCTAAGTAATAATATATGTTAACTATGTACTAAACATCTTCTATTTTCTCTGTGGTTTTACATTTTTCAACAAATGTTTACTTAGGACTAAGTAGTTCAAACTCTTACAAGTGTTGTAAGGGATACAGAGATGAGCAAGGTGTAGACCTGGCCTTTAGTGAGATAAAATACATAAAAAACTAACTCTCACAAAGCAAGCAGTGCAAAGTCTACCAGGAAGTTATTAAGAAGTGCTTTGTAATTTCCAAGGAGAGGGTAGTCTCATATGGAGGCTTCACGGTGAAAGCGGTATCTGGGCTTTGAAGAATGGGTAGGACTTTTAAAAGGGAGACGAAGATGGAAGTCAAAAGAAATTCTAGGCATAAGAAAAACTCTACAAAGAGTATGTGGCAAGATGGGAGAATGGCTAATAGGAAAAGAGCATGTAGAGAACTGGGGACTTGGGTTTGGATTAGCACATAAAGGGCCTTGTACGCACACCACTGGGTAGCTGTGGTATAGGCCCAGACTCACGTCACCCTGTAAACAGCTCAGCTCTTCAGGGGAGGGACTGCAGGAAAACAGGGATCAGATCTGGGTCTCAAATATTCTAGTTAACAATCTCAGATACTGTCCATTTAAGTTCACCTATAGTCTTTCAGTCTACAAAACCACATTAACTGGGCCTCCATTGAAATCCCATACTGCCTTAGGAAATAAAGTATCAGTATATACATCTGAAGAAAAAGAACATTTTCTGGCATTTTCGTTAAAAAGGCAGGATGAAAAAGTCTGTATCCTACTGAACTCATGGCCTGGCAGGGTGAGCAGACAGAACAATCATTGATCAATGCAAGACATATTTTGAAGCTATAATAATGTCCACTCCCATATAGATAACCTGGCATGGTTCACATAAAGCACATTATGGTTTTCCTAACTGCTCATTAGAGAACTAACCACCAAGTATATTGAATGTTTCACATATTCTAAGCTTTTCTATAAATATTTCTAAGGTGAGGTAAAGTTAGTCTTGCTTACTGTTAGTCTTTTAAAGTCTTCAGAAATTCTAAGTCCCTTCTGAGTAATGACCTTATGGTATATACTTCTGGTATTCCTCTGCTTAGGGCATACAATAACCATCTGCAGATTTACACTGTCAGTGCTAGAGTAAGTGTGGTTAATATCCACAGGTCCAGGGATAGGCTTAGACCATCTGCAATCCTTGAAATCCTATGCAAGCTGTGTGCACCTGTATATTTCCTGGAGGAGAATCTGTGGAGTTTTCTTTGCTTTCAGATTCTCAAACAGTTTATAACTAAAAAAATGTTAATAATTATTGTCTTAGGTTATGATACAGTACAATATTAAACAGACTAAAACTAGTTCTTCTGTCTTTAAGAAAACCAAAAATTTTTGAAATAAATTTAAGATCTTCCCCTACTGTATTATCAATTTCAACTGTTTATGCCAAGCTGGAAATAAGTGGTCACTCTGTCAAGAAATACATGTATACATTTTTTATCTTGAATTTCTCTAAGGAGATATTTACAGAATTTCCAAATTATATAACTAGACACACTCTAGTCTTCAGTTTTCTCATCAGTAAAATGAAGAAAATTGATTAATAACTTTTCTCAAACTAGGATTAGCAAATTTTATAGTTCTATAGCTAGATCCATAAAATACACATTTTTGAATTTATTTATTGGGACTGGCACTGTGGTATAGTAGGCTGAATCTCTACCTGTGGTGCCGGCATCCCGAATCGCTGCTGCTTCATGTGCCAGCTGTTCCTCTTCCAATCCAACTCTCTGCTACAGCCTGGGAGAGCAGTAGAAGATGGCCCAAGTTCTTGGGCCCCTGCACCCATGTGGGAGACCTGGAAGAAGCTCCTGGCTCCTGGCTTTAGATTGGTCCAGCTCTGGTTGTTGCAGCCATTTGGAGAGTGAACCAGTAAGACCTTTCTCTCTGTCTCTCCCTCTCTCTCTGTAACTCTACTTCTCAAATAAATAAAAAAATCTCAAAAAAAGAGTTATTTATTATCTATTTGAAAGGCAGACAGAGAGATCTTCTACCCCTGGTTCACTCTCTAAATGGTTACAACAGCCAACTCTGGCCAGGCTGAAGCCAGGGCCCAAGAACTCCATCCTGGTCTCCCAAGTGGGTGCAGGGGCCCAAGCACTTGGGCCATCTTTCACTGCCTCACCAGCACATGAGCATGGAGCTGAATGGAAGCAGAGTCCCGGCCCTGAATTAGCATTCTGATATAGGCTGCTGGCTCTGCAAGAGACAGCTTAACCTGCACCACGGCACTGGCCCCTGGATCCACAGAATATTAACAGATGTTCCAAAAATACAGCATGGGGCCAGTGCTATGGTGTAACAGGTTCAGCTGCCGCCTGTAGTGCTGGCATCCAGTTCGAGTACTGGCTGTTCTACTTCCAATGCAGCTACCTGCTAATGTGCCTGAGAAAGCAGCACAAGATGGCCCAAGTCCTTGGACCCTGCCACACACATGGGAGACCTGGATGAAGATCCTGGGCCCTGGCTTTGGTCATTTGGGGAGTGAAGCAGTGGAGGGAAGATCTCTCTATCTCTCCCTGTTTCTAACTCTGCTTTTCAAATAAATAAAATAAATCTTTTTAAAAAAAATACAGTATGTTTGGGGACTTGCTAGGTTAACCTAAATTCTAAATGAATTTTTTGCAGCATTCCTTTATATTTCTATGTAAAAGTACATCATAAATTTTCAAGGAGAAGTAGTATATCCAACTTCCCCCAAAAAAATTTGGTCATAAAACTTCATATCTTTAGATCAGTGCTATATAGCAGAAATTTATCGAGAGCCACTTAGGAAATTTTTAAAAATAATAAGAATCTAAAGAATCTGGTGAAATAAATTTTTTAACAATGTATTTTATTTAATCAGTGTTGAAAAATATTAACTTTTAAAATATGTAATTAATTTTTTAAAAATCTTTAATTTGGTATTTTACATTCTGTTATGTTTTACTCCTTGAACTCCAGTATGCATTTTACATTAATAGCCCAGCTCTGAGTACTTACAGCCAGACCTTAAGTGCTCACTAGCTATACACGGCTGGTAGCTATCCCGCTGGACAGCACAGCTGAAGGCATCTTGTGGAGCAATGTGCTAAGAGAAACTCTTTGGGGAAAAACCACAGCAGACGAGTTTTCCTTTTTCAGCCCTTCACCACTATGCGTTCACACAAGCATGCACCAAGGCCAGCAGTGTCCTTAACGGAGCAGCGCGTTATTTATCTTACTACATTTCAGCACTTGGGTAGCTCTACTGTTCCGTGTGGACAAAGTGGGAAGCCGCAGAAAGCACTTCTGTCACACCGAAGGATGCCTGCCTTGAGGAAAAGCACTGGAACGGGTGTTCAAGTTGTGAGCTAAGCCACTCTTTCCAAGGAACACCATTTTTACTTCAAACAAAATTGATAAATTATGATTATTTGAAGTTGGATATTTGGCAGGCATTTTCTCAAAAATGAACCAGTGAGCTTGTCACATCAAAAGAAAGTGACAGAATTTATGCCAATGTTAAAATATGAGTTTTCAAGTGAAAAAAAATCAGAATTTCAGAAAACTTGCATCTACCACTGTGAGTCTGACAGTCTCCCTATAGACTTTCTGATTGACAGTGGTGATATTAATAAATTATATTTTGATATTGTGTAATGAAACGTGTCAACATTGGGAAGATATGCATAATTCAGTGAACCAATACTTCTGAAGTCATCAATTCATGCTACAAAAAACTGCATAGGTAGAAGATCTACTCAAAGTACAAACTAGACCAATGGATTTTAAAGGAACAGATTACCAAAAGTTAATTTATATGGTTTCAAATTTCATAGTGCAACCAACCTTTACACAACTACAAATTGTCAAGTTTTGGTGTGGCATCAAAAAGAATATCCACAATTATCTGAAAAGGTCATGCATACACCTCTCTTTGTCAATGAGGTATCAGCAGAAGGGCAGATGTTCTTCCTGTCCCTCAACCACATGGTAACAGATTGACTGCAGAAGCAGATATGACAATCAAACCGATTTCTATTAAGCTGAACATTAAAGACTTTTGTGAAAATGCAAAAACAATTCTCACTAAATTTTGAGGGTGTTTAAATAGAAAATACAGAGTTTTAAAGTTATTTGGATTAACATAACAGCCTACAGTTATTCTTAAATTAATACTTACAATTTCCTAGTTTTAAATTCTATTATAATAAAAATTGACTGATATAACTCCTCCCACAAAAAAAAAAAAAAACCCTCATAGAGGGGTCTCTAATAATTTTTAAGAGTTTGAGAACTGCTGTACTGGAGTATAGAAGCATTTCCAATTTACTCATACAACTTTGCTAATTCCTCCAAACTATCACACGCATTAGAGTAACATACCTATGACAGGGGCATATGTCTTAGTGAATAATTAAACACTCCTATGTGAATGATACCAGAGATGCCAGTTCTATTAGTTTTTTCTGGCTGGACTTTAATTTCTCTCTTTTTTTTAATTTTTTTTTTTTTTTTTTGACAGGCAGAGTGGACAGTGAGAGAGAGAGAGACAGAGAGAAAGGTCTTCCTTTGCCGTTGGTTCACCCTCCAATGGCCGCCGCGGCCAGGCCAGTGCACTGCGGCCGGCGCACCGCGCTGATCCGATGGCAGGAGCCAGGAGCCAGGTGCTTCTCCTGGTCTCCCATGCGGGTGCAGGGCCCAAGCACTTGGGCCATCCTCCACTGCACTCCTGGGCCACAGCAGAGAGCTGGCCTGGAAGAGGGGCAACCGGGATAGAATCCAGCGCCCTGACCGGGACTAGAACCTGTTGTGCCGGCGCTGCAAGGCAGAGGATTAGCATAGTGAGCCACAGCGCCGGCCTTAATTTCTCTTGAATGAGTATTTGTCTATGATTTCTGAGAAGCAGCCAAAGGCTCAAATGAAGAAAAAAAAATTAAAGCAAGAAAGTTTCTGCGTCTAAAAACTCATAATTTCCTAAAACATTTGCTGAATGCCTCACGACTTATTAAGTGAAACCATCTATGAATGCAAAGGCTGATTAGCAATTTGGCAATAGCCCAACATTCACAGAATTCACATAGCTTTTCTTTAAACCAGTAGTTCATACATGATTAATTAGAACATCTCATTTATGTAGTGTGCACTTTAGCTCATTACTCTAAGTAAAATTCGTTAAGTATTTACATTTAGATAATTAAAATCTGGGTACACCCTTAAGAAAGATGCATACACTTTAGGCAAAGTGATTTTTTTCCTCCACACCCGTGAAAGTAAATTACAGCCTCATTCACAGCATCGCCTGCACCAGCTTCAGAGCAGAGCACAAGACTGCTTCATCTCCGACCCTTTAAAGGCACACTTTTTTTTTTTTTTTAAACCAAAAAATGCCTTAAGAATGATCAAATGATTCGAGTTGTTTGGAAGAGCCACCTGAACAGACCCAAGGATCAGTGCTGCTCATGATACTGAAAGCTCACTTCAAACAGCTACCACACCCTCCATCATTCCTGTAAGGCTCCATTATCATAATAGATATTTGGAGAAACTTCACTGTCCTACTGCTTTGCCAGGTAAAACTGTCAGTTAAGAACTTTCTAATCAGTGTTTATAACAGAAACGCAGATGTACTTGTTGAGCAACTAGAATATTTACCAAATGAGATTTGATTTCTTAAATTTTATGATTGGAGTAATTTTTTTTTTGACAGGCAGAGTGGATAGTGAGAGAGAGAGAGAGAGAGAGAGAGAGAAAGGTCTTCCTTTGCCATTGGTTCACCCTCCAATGGCCGCCACGGCTGGCGCACTGCGGCCGGCTTATCACGCTGATCCGAAGGCAGGAGCCAGGTGCTTCTCCTGGTCTCCCATGGGGTGCAGGGCCCAAGCACTTTGCACTCCCGGGCCACAGCAGAGAGCTGGCCTGGAAGAGGGGCAACCGGGACAGAATCTGGCACCCCAACCGGGACTAGAACCCAGTGTGCCAGCGCCACTAGGTGGAGGATTAGCCTATTGAGCCGCGGTGCCAGCCAGTACTTTTTCTTTTAATCCAGCTTTGAAAACTAACTAGATGCCGTTTTGTTTGTGTGTTCTAAAACACACACTGCAATGCCATGATGAACATTAAGCCTGGAAGGCTTTATCTGATAAAAATATTTTCAATCAGTGCTTATTACAAGCCTTTCTCCTTGACATTTGTCCCTTTCTTCTCAAAACTCAAAACCAAGTAATTGAGCATTTCAAATTTCTGGATTTTAGATAAATGTTTTAGTGATATTTTTAGGCTAATAAAACTTCCTCCCTGAGATCCACACATATTTGGTTTTCAGCATTTTCTTTAGTTTGTGATGGTGCTTTTTTCAGTAGTGGAGACAAGATTCAACCCTTCTCTTGTCTGTAAGTTCACACCATAAAATGTAAAACTGTAAAAGCAGACAGTGTGCAAGCACTGATTTTAGAGGATGCTGTCAAGTTGATTGTGGACAACAGATCGTAACACCTCCTATTCGAAAATCTACTTTCAACATAAAGAATAAATCTCTATTAAAAGTAGACAGCCCTCAGATTCTCACTACAACCATTTTCTAGATGTCCTTAACACCTTGCAAGTAACTCCAGTCTAATGCTATGGATTTTGTATTTATTGAATGCAATTATTAAACCTACAAATTCTTCTCAGTTTGGGATAAAAGTCAACATTTAAAGATTCATTCCAAGCCAACTAGAATGAGACCAATATGCTATGGAAGATGAAAAATTTGTTGTGCCTCAACATTTCTTACCTAATTACATGGTTCAGGACCCATCCCATGAGGTTTTTGTAGGGTTTATATTATACAATATATATTAAGTTCTTTGCACAGAGTCTGGAATATGATTAATACTCAATAAATGCCAGTTATTTTGATAATAAAAATAGCAATTTTATGAAACTCCTATTTTTGTGCATGTCACTCTGCCCCAAGCAAGCCCCTATAGACTACCTAATATAGTTCTCTGCCTTCTTGCTGCCTGAGTAAACATAAACATAGCTCCCAAAGAAGTTGAGGGGGAAAAGACTATTCAAATACAGAACAATTCATTTTATGAATTAACTGTGTGATCACAGATACAGCTAATACAAAGAGCCAATAAGCTAGAACTTGGAGGGCAGAAAGAGGTTCCATTCACCTCCTTTCAGCTGAGGAAAAGCCTCAGCATGAAAGAAGCAAAACTCTTCCCTTGGAGCAATGAAAGACAAGGCCTTGCTTGGGAACGGAACATAAAAATTGCACATAAGGTGGTGTCTTTGCCTACCCTGCTTAATTCTCAAGAAACAGCAAAGCAGGGCAGGCGCCGCGGCTCACTAGGCTAATCCTCCACCTAGCGGCGCCGGCACACCGGGTTCTGGTCCCGGTCGGGGCGCCGGATTCTGTCCCGGTTGCCCCTCTTCCAGGCCAGCTCTCTGCTGTGGCCCGGGAGTGCAGTGGAGGATGGCCCAAGTACTTGGGCTCTGCACCCCATGGGACACCAGGATAAGTACCTGGCTCCTGCCATCGGATCAGCGCGGTGCGCTGGCTGCAGCGCGCCGGCTGTGGCGGCCGTTGGAGGGTGAACCAACGGCAAAGGAAGACCTTTCTTTCTGTCTCTCTCTCTCACTGTCCACTCTGCTTGTCAAGAAAATAAAAAAATTAAAAAAAAAAAAGAAACAGCAAAGTAGAATTAGGAGTTTATGGGCTGCACAATATGATAATATCCATATGTTTTCATCTAAAAAAATAAAATTATTTTCTAAGAAGGACAATTTTGCCTGCAAATGAAAATAAATTCTGTAGCTATGCTAAAGGCACAAGGATGCACCTTTACAATGGCTTAGGTTCTGTACTCATTCTCCATTTCCCAAACAATCTCCTACAATCTGAAGTCCTCTACAGCCAGATGGTACCTGACTAATCTTGAGCATGTTCATTACACACACTTGGTTCTAGTGCTTTGCCTGATTTGGAGTGGATTTGAAAGACATCCATGAACTCAGAAACCATGTTCCCAGATGCTTGGGAAGGGTTGGGACCCTTACAACACTTTTGCCTTCAGTAAAAATGTATTTCAATATAATTATAGTAGATAGCTTTCAATATGTCACCTCTATTATAGCAGCTGTAAATTATAAAGTGAATTGCCTGTGTACAGCACTTCTTCTGGCACAAGCAAGTGGGAGAGCTGCACAGAACATGAAATATCTTCTCTTTTTTAACTGAGAACAAATGTTGAAGTCAAATCTCATTTGCAAAAACCAATGTGTCCATTTCCTTCTGGTAGGGAGGTGGTGGAACCAAGAAAAATCATCCTGATTAAAGGCCTTCGATTCTTAAAGTCAAGACTTCCTAGGACCCTTGGCAGAGGTTCATCAGGAATTCACCTATTCTAGTAGTTGGGCCATTAATCATAAGAACAAATTTGAAAGGTACTGTAAAGGCATTTTTCAAAACTTGTAGATAATCAGCAAGAGGATAGAAAAGCAACCATGTTTGCCGCTCAGATAAAGAAGGCATCAGGGTGCCCAAGATAGAGTATTATAAGACAGTTTGCTACAAGCTTTGGGGATTACTATATTCCTGCTGGGTGACAGAATCAACAAGACAAAAGTAAAATAGTTTTGTTTCCTTTGGGATGATAGTAATATTCAAGAATCTTTCTCTAATGTACTCAAATATCCCACGTCTAATAGTTCAAAAAGCATTTACAAGGGGATGTAAATGGTTATCATCAGGAACATTAATTATGAGCCTATGTAAGAAAGACATTGATGCAAGACATTTTCGGGGTGGGGAGGGATATGACTTTAGAAACGATAGCATCCTCAAAACACACGGAGCCTTGCAGCTTGGATTTAATTTTACTCAAACTATAGCTCTAGTCTGCTTAGCTTTGTAAATGTGGCTGTGCTTATAAGGTACTTTAATTTACTGCAGTGGTGGTGTTTGTTAATTTTATGGCAATCTAAATCTAAACAGGCTTCAGATACATTTTCATTACAGCTTCATTGCAAAGCACAGTAGAGCGAATAACTCTTTGATTCCAATGTAGTTTATTTCTTTTAGTAAAAGACTCAACACAATTTTCTGATGAAGCCTCTGCCTTAACATATATGCTCTTCCTGTTTACCATTAAGCTCTGTCATTCAGCCTTTCCACATTCACTTTTAGGAGAAAAAAACAATTTTTGAAAAAAAAAAAAAAGAAGATGTTTTTCCATCTGCTTTGTTTCCATTTTAAATGCATTACAACGTGGAATAATCAGAGAAAATCAGAATGTACCCAAATTATGTACCAATTCTACATGGGTACTAGCATAATTCAGTGAAAAACAAAGGCATATTATCATAAACTGATTTCAAAGCCTTATTCTAACACTAACTAGATGTGTGACTTGGGCAAATCACTTGACCTGAGTTTCATTTTCTCATCTATAACAATACCATTTAGTTTAGAAATGCCAGTCTTTCCCTTCACTTAGCTCTGTTTAGCCCTCCTTATAACACCAAAGCTTATCCTAGAGAAGTCCATCCCAGTTAAAGCCCTCGTATCCTAAAGAATTGAAAAGAAACAGTGACTGTTTTATGTCAAAACGACTGATTCTAATAACTTGAGAACTTACATGCAAGGGCCATAAAAGCCCATCCCAAAGACAAGAAAATTATGTGCTGCAATATCATTTCAAAAATAATTTTGAACCAAGTTTATAAATTAGAAGTCTACTGAATATGCCAACTAATCATCATACTTCATGTATTTCTTTGTCTAAAATATTGGATGCACTTCATATGTCTATATTTTTCCTTTTGAAAGTATAAAAATGAGAAAGGAAATACACACTTAAATGGTGATCAGGCTACTGACTACACCTAAAAATAAGATTCATTTTTTTAAATTATTTATTTATTTATTTTAGAGATATAGCAAGCTCTCGTGTGCTAGTTCACTCTCCAAATGTTCACAACTTCTGGGAGTTGGCTGGCTAAAGCCAGGAGCCAGGAACTCAATACAGGTGTCCCATGGCAGTGACAGTGACTCAGTTACTTGAGTCATTATCACTGTCTCCCAGGATCTGCATTAACAGGAAACTGGAATTAGGAGCCAGAACCCAGAATTGAACCCTGGCACTCTGCTACAGGATGTAGGCATCCTAACCAGCAGCTTCTCTGCTAGGCCAAATGCCCATACCAATGATTACATTTTAAAATTTGCTTCTCAATCTAAAAATACCTCCCAAAAGAGATTAATTCCTGAAGAAATTACATGTAACAAAACAAAACAAAAACCTACACCTAGTGATTTGATTCTATTATCAACTAGGAATAAGGTTACTAAAAACCTCATGGGGATTTTGTTATGGCATTTCTAAAACAATGAGGCTCAAGGTTGTCATTGACAGATGCCAGCTTCACCCAACTTCCAACAAGGCTACTTAGAGAAACTAAGGTGACAAGAGTGAAAAAGCATGGCAGAAGACAGTAAGGAAACAACTTAATTCCTTGGCCAAAAAGGAAACATTTTCATGCAAGGAGACTGGTGGCATTTACTTGGTAAGTACATGTAGATATATTTAGCATGATGTTACGTAATTAGGACTATACTACAAGTTAGAATCATTTTCTAATACTTATGCTCAGAGCAACCTCTCCAACCATGACTTATTTAGTTTCTCAATTATTCATATGTCAAATCAGAAAGCTAGTATATATTATGTACATATACAAAATAACTTCTTTAAAATTCTTATTTGCACATTTTCCACAAAAAGTTAAAAATTATTCCTAAAATGAGACTAGAGATAGTTTTAGATCCCAGAAAGTCTTACTGAAAAAACAGAATATGTATTGTCAATGTATTTTAAGATAACACTAAGTTTTTCTACCCTCTCTTAAAACACACTCACCTCTAGGACACAATTCAGCATTTGCTTATACCATCATAGCCACAATATCAGAATAAGCAACGGAAAAAGAAAACAACATATACAATGGAAACTATACAGGGAGCTTACAAGACAATCAGCATTAACACAGACAAGGTTGTCAGGGATTAGTGAGGAGGAGGGATGGCAGGAGAGAGGGATGGATAGCACAGTAGATCTTGAGGGCAGTGGAAATACTCTGTATGATGCTACAGAGGTGGACACACATCATTACACATTGTTCAAACCCATCCAGTGCACATCACCACAAGTGAACCCTCATGTAAACTATGGACTTTGGGTGGTAATGATGTGTCAGTGTAGTTTTACCAAGTGTAACAACTGTACCCCTCTGGTGGGGAACGTCAGCGATAGCAGAGGCTGTGCCAGAGGGGGAGCAGGGGTGTATGAGGTTTCTCTGTACATGCCTGGCAAATTTGCTGTGAACCTAAAACTGCTCTAAACCAATAAGTAAAGGCTTTAAAAAAAAAAAAAAAGATGCAAAGTCTAAGACTTGTTTTAAAAATAACTTCTCCCCATCCCTCCAATAAAAAAGCAGGCGGAGAGCCAGACAAAATAAGACTGGTAAAATGTTGATGATTGTTTATATAGGAGATAGATACACTGGGGGCTCTCTATTTTATGTTGAATCCCACAGAATTACCAATACACAACTATTTTTTACCTCAAAACTTGGTTATTGCATAGGATTCAACCTAGTACTATTCTCTTTATTTATGCGTATGTTTAAAAGTTTCCAAAATTAATGGGTTTCTAAAAATTACCTGCCAAGTGAGAATTCTTACTGAATAAGAATTCTTTTTAGCCCCAAACAACTAAAATACATTTAAATCAACATTGTATGCAGTTAGAATTCATACATTTTCCTCACATTTTAATATAACTTAAGTTTGGAAGCATTTTACAATCAATGCATGTTAAAGTTAAATTAGCAATGTGACTTTTTCCTTGCTGGCACATAAAATAATGACACACTTAAAATCAAAGATATCTTAGAATCAATGAAGTACAGTTAATGCAATTTCCAAGAACAGGATTTCTAATCCATACTCTCTTCCTAATCAGGAATTTAGCACATGGTGCCTAGTACTCCCTTTCCCTGGATACCCATAATTATCCCATAATTATCCTGGGATGTCTCAGAGAAGCAGGTCAGAACCTGCTTACTTTGTGTAGTTCCCTCACCTACAATATGGCACAATCCATAAGAATGAATTCCTAGGAACATTCTGGAGCTCACACGTAGGAGGTAAGGGTTACTCTGCAATGCTTCCCTTTACAAGGTGTTAAAGCTTTGAACAAGGCCAATGCATAAACGTGAGCTGCACAGAGCTTGGAGGAGCACTGCGTGGTGAGGCGACGGCTGCAGGTGTCGCAGTGAGGGCACGTGAATGTGAGAATGAGAAAACTTAAATAAGTAGATGGGATAAAACAGTTTTAGCTTCACCTCCAAAATCTCAAAGGGTCTTCAGGAATCCAACAAGTCACTTGGGTTTTTGCACTGACCTTATTTATTTTGCTCTTTGTGTTAACACCTACCCCTCACAGCCCTCGGAACTGGTTAGCACGATCTAATAGAAGAGCAATAGAGGGTTTGTGCAGGACTATGAGAGTGGCGGCTGCTGACCTGTTCATATTTCTCCAGTTCTGTGTGATAGATTTGTCTGATCTGGGTCAATTTGGCTCTGTAATCTGAGTGTTCAATAGAGTTATCTGAAGAACCTCCAGAGGCTGCCGCGGCTGCAGCTGCTGCCGCCGATCCCCCACCTTTCTCAGGACCTGAAACCCCTTCTGCCAAAAGCATATTGTCCAGTCTCATTAGCTGGGGATCGGGAGGGTCCTCCTCCTGGGCTCCTCTGATGCTGAGACCTTCAAGGAAAGAGAGAGACAGAGAGAAGAAGCGAGAAACAGAGGACAAACAGTGTGAGTATTTTGTTTATTTGAGAAAATGATCAAACAATATCAGCGAACTACAATTCATGCGGAGAACTTCATTATTCACATTTGATCAATAAGTTTGAGTAAGTACCAGAATTATTTTCAAAATATTTACACACATCCTAGAATTTCTCATTTCTTTCCCCCTGCCCCAGTTTATCATAGATTAGATCCTTAGACAAAGATTAACCTGGCTTCTTAGAATATTCTAATCATCCAAGCTTCTCATATTAAGATGATTTAAGCATAAAATGGGAAGGGGGTAAGAAATTGAGGGTTTTAATAAGGGAAGAAAATAATTCCAGGTATATAAAACAAACTCATCAAAGGATAGTTATTCTCTCTCTGTACAGTTGGAAAAATAAAATTAGAATTCCCATAAAATAATTCATTCCTCAGCTATATCCAAAAAATTGGAAAATAAACAGGATTCGATGGGCCTTTCCATCATGTAATTTCGAAGGAGAAATACATACATTATGAGGTAATTCACTTTACTTAAATATATATTATTAAATGAATTGCTGTTAAGCAATCGCCAGCAGACTATAAAATCAGAACACCAAATCCAGTATTTAGAGTGTGCCACTGACATGGCAATGCAGGGCTGGGCACAGTAGTCTCGATCTAATTTTGCTTTTAAATCAAGAACTTCCTAAGTGATGCCCACTCAGCAACCTCTTCTGAGTACTATAGATCACAGCTGACAAGTCATAGGTTTAATCAGGTCGCACAGGCTTTCTGCCAAGATGTTTTCAACAACACGGAAGACAAAGTTTTAAAATAATTATCATGGTATAAAAAGCACTGGAGTCACAACAGCTCAAAATCAGCATTTTCATTAATGTGTAACACAATCTAAAATATCCCAGCCCAATTAACCTCTGTAAATCTGTTTAAAAGCAGGTTCCCACACTAGTTACAGGCTTCTCGGGGAGGGACGGAGGGAGGAAGTTGGCATGTTCGCATTTGGGTCCTGCCTTTCGCATCTGTACCTGTTGTTTATCCACAGTGGTGCACACACGTCTGGTGGAACTTACATGACAGTAACATCTATAAGCTGCCAAGTACTCAGCTGATCACCAGCTCTGTGATTTTTTTTATATGCTTCCTAAAACTACCATCAATTCTTTTAAGGAGAGATTTCATTCCTAGATGCCCCACAGCATGATGGAACTCTTGATTGTCTTAACTCAAATGCATAGCTTTAGTGTCCTCCCCAAAACACTTTAAAGCTGTCACTTACATTTAAAAATAGACTTCAGAATAATTTCAACTGAGCAATAAAACTAACTCACCATAATTTTAAAATATATCTGTTGCCTGTTCAGAGGCAAATAAATAAGGCTTGAAAACTATAATACACTAAGACAATAAATTCATTTAGGGAAACAAAAAGATGACTCTCTTAAGAGATAAAATCTTTATCAACACACCACTGATAACTAAAGATAAACAGGGCTTTGCTATTTTTCCTAAAATTGTTCCAGAACTGCCACATGTTAAGTAAGTTGGTATTTTAAATTTAACATTTTTGGTTTCTTCCCTTCTAAATCACCTTGTTAAATGTTAAAATCTAATCATACTCATCATTCACATACCAACTTTTTTTTGCATATGGAAGTCAGTGAGGGCTTCAGTAATCTCTGATCTTGCACTTTGGGATCTGTTTTTGTTTTATACAAATTGAGAGCTTCTTAAATGTCTCCCTTTTATATTCAATTTTTGCTCACAATTCTGTGTATTGTTACTTTTTTGTATTTTCGTACATCGGCGCTTCTGGAAATGTGGCTTTTTCTACCTCCAAGGTTGCTCCAGGTTTCTAGTTTTTCCCCTTGTACTTACACACATTGGTCTTTTCCCTGTGGACATGAGGTTGAGGTTCTTTAATAGCAGATCAACATTCCATAGTCAAAATTATTACACTTCCCTGAACAACTATGGCAAACAAGAGAAGATGCACAGTGACTAACACACAAGGAAGCAGATCACACAGGAGACAGAAGGACATTCATCAGAAAGAAATGCAAGAGGCATAAAGTGATTAGCCGACTCTAACATTTCTATACGTACCTAAAATGCACGTAAACTACCACCACCTTGCCAACAGAAACAACCCTTAAGCTCAATAGCAGTAACAAGTGTAAGTAGGTATTTTCAGCTACCATTATATTTTCCTTTTGTGATGAATAATATCTTATTTTTTAAAATCCTAAGCAAATGAATACTTAAGTATTTGCCTTGTGAACAGGGGAAAATGTTTTAATGTGATCTTTCTGTATTTATTATATAAATTACATGCATCAAATCTCATCAGAAAAATCATTTTATGAGAAAAAGTTCATACTCTTGGGTGGAAACTACTAGAGCACTTTGCAACTAGACAGCATGGAAAAGGCTGTTTATCAATAATGAAGGCATCTTTAAACTCCAGTTGGAACAGTGAATCTGCTTCCTTTCTCTATTGAGCAAAGTAATGACTATGGGATCGCTAAACAGCAATACTTGGTTT
>NC_091432.1:229652723-229655223 GCF_964237555.1 Oryctolagus cuniculus | reverse complement strand
ATCAAACTTCAAAAAAGACTAAATGACTTAAAAATTCAAGATCACATAGCCAGTAAATGTTTTAAGACAAAGCATTGGTCTCTCTAAGTGCAAGATTTTTCTAAATGCCCAGTACTAAGAGATATAAATCATAATAGTGGATTTAAATTTACTTTGCAACTACAATACAAATAAACTACACTATTAGAGGATATGGCTTCAGAGTCAGATTCTGCCACTTACTAACTTCGTAACCATAGAAGTTCCTCTGGTTCAGTCTCTGTAAATAGGGTCCACGCCATGGTGCAGGAGTTAAGCAGCCACATGTGGCACCCACATCCGGTTCGAGTACCAGCTGCTCCTCTTCCGATCCAGCTCCCTGCTAATGTGTCTAGGTAAGCAGCAGAGGATGGTGCAAGTCCCTGGGCCTCTGCACCCACATGGGAGACCCAGAAGAAGCTCCTGGCTCCTTGTGGCCATTTTGGGGAATGAACCAGCGGATGGAAGATTTCTCTCTCTGTAACTCTGATTTTTGAAATAAATAAAAAAATCTTAAAAAAAAAAATAGGGACACCTCCAAAGAATCATTATAAGGTTTAAATGACATAAATAAGTAAAATGCCTAACAATCCAGTATCTGGCACAATAATTGTCAATGTAAAAATAATAGTGGCATTTCCTTGAAATCATATAGATTGAAATCAGTCTTTTTTTTTTTTTTAAGATTCATTTATTTATTTGAAAATCAGAGTTACACAGAGAGAGGAGAGGCAGAGAGAGATGTCTTCCATCAACTAGTTCACTCCCCAATTGGCCACAACGGCTGGAGCTAGGCTGATCCGAAGCCAGGAGCCAGGAGTTTCCTCTGGGTCTTCCACGTGGGTGCAGGAGCCCAATGACTCGGACCATCTTGTACTGCTTTCCCAGGCCACAGCAGAGAGCTGGACTGGAAATAGAGCAGCCAGGATTCTAACCGGCGTCCACATGAGATGCGGGCACTGCAGGCGGTGGCTTTAACCACTACGCCATAGTGCAGGCCCCTGAAATCAGTTTTTATAAAATACAACATTTTCCAAAATCAAAGAACTAGTTACTTACTATAATCTGGGAAAATGAAACATCACCAAAAGCTAGCCTAAGAGTGTAAAAAAAATTTTTAATGGGATTTTAGTCTTAAAATGTAATCTGAAACAATTCCATCCTATATCTATGGTATTTATCTCATTTCTGACAATATTCAATATACATTCAAATCTTATTTTTATTTATTCTAGTACTTCTATATACCAAAAAGCCTTCACTGTATATTGTATTGCCATTATATTATATTTTAATGGTACATAGTTTTATTGCTTTTTGTTAACTCAATTGTCCTGAGCTAAGTTTCTGGTTCCTTTCTTAGCTCTTCTGCATTTCCCTTTCCTTTCATATCATTTCCAAGTGGTGGAGTGGATGACATTTGATGTGTGGTGACGATGAAACCCTCATGATAGTTGCTCATGATTAGTGGTCTCTGGGCATATGCTTCAAACATGAGCACAAATCTAAAGAATGGCCATGTGTGGAAGAACACAGAAAGTAAATGGTGCAGTTGATTTGTTCTGAAATAAGGACTCTCTTCTTCCTACAAATGACTCATTAAGATGTAAGAAATGGCTACACAATGCTCTTGTTAAAACTGGTTCAAATTAGACCGTTATACATTCTATCCATTTCTATGTTGGAGATCTTCAATATTTTCACAGATGAAATGCATGGCATTTAAAAAGCCATTCACATAATCCACATATGATAAAATTTGGTGTCAGAAACTGTCAATGGGGACAAATGGCCCTTTTTTCATTCATGATTTTTCTTAAATGAAAATACTATACACCAGTTGAATTTAAAAATACTAAATATGGCTAGTTGTATACTTTAAGGTGATCAGTTAATGGCATCCATACGTCCCTTGTGACAGTCAGAATCCTGTCCCTATCAGATAATTAATCGCATGCTTATCTTTGTCTTCATTTCCTTTGCTGCAGCCATCTTCTCTTTTCTCTAAAATGTTCAAAAGTGAATATATAAATTACAGTCAGTTGACCTCCTTACAAATAGCAGATATCCACTGGTCCCCCTTCTCCATCGCAGGAAGGAATAGCCCCTTTATTGTTTTCATAATGCCAAATTATCTTGATGCACAGGCACTGCTCAAAATAGCACGCTAGTAAATACAGCATGAGGGTCATTGACATTCTCAGTGCATTCCAATGGAACAGCACAGCATAAAGTTTTATCTGTATTATTTTAAAGGACACAGAGTCAGTTTTATTGAAAAGGCTTTGTGAAGCATGGCATGATTATAGGAAACATGAACTTACTAGACTTTGCATGGGATTTTATTTTAAAGCATGCTAGTTCTTTGATAGAAATACAGCATCTAATTAATGACTGAAAATGGCTTCCATAGTTTTATGTAATATCCCATCTGTGGTGTATCTCTCTTAAAGAGTTTACATTTTGCTACATAGTGCTGTAG